>NW_007739944.1:0-2241 GCF_000696425.1 Galeopterus variegatus
TTATAAAAAATAAACTTAAAAATGAGTATCTGCTTTCTACAATTTACTTTTTTTGGTGCTGTGAAGGATAGGAATGCTAGATAAAAATCAGTTTATGTCCTCGAGAAATTGATAGTAGATTTGAAGGATACACTGATAAAGCATAATTAACTTCTCATGAAGTTTTCAGATGCAGGGCAAATGGACATAAAAGCAATGGGATGTAAGGAGGAAAAATGTATCAACCTGACAGGCATGGGTGTTCAATTCTGTGTCTTACACTTACCAGCTAGTTGGAAACAAAAAAATCACAGCCACCCTACATTTCACTTACCTGGTGCTTAAATATGAGAGCTGAAAAATATCATCTTAAATTGCATATAAGAATAATATTTCAGGCTGGCCCATGGCTCACTCTGGAGAGTGCGGTTCTGATAACACCAAGGCCACAGGTTCAGATCCTATGTAGGGATGGCCAGTTGGCTCATTGGCTGAGCGTGGTGCTGACAACACCAAGCCAAGGGTTAAGATCCCCTTACTGGTCATCTTTAAAAAAAAAAAAAGAAGAATATTTCCTCAATTCTTGAAGAGTTGGAACTAATAGGCTTATACTTAGATCACAAGTTTGCTTACAGTCAATTTGATTTTATTCTTATCCAATATATTTATTGACTTAGAACACAAAATAGTCTCCACATGAAAATTTAAATGGCTGCTAGTTATTTAACATTCTTACTAAATGTTTCAATTAATAATTAACAATATTAAAGAATAGCTATTATTATATTCACATTACACATAGCAAACTAAGTTCAGAAAGGATCAATGACTTGTGAAAGGCTTCATAGCTAGTAAGGGAGGATCTGGGATTTGGACAAGGCTCTATATTACAGTACGTTTCCTCTCCATTCGTTCCTTTAAATAAAACTTCATCTATAAGATTTTTATAAGAAGCAGAAATTAGAAGAAAAAAATATACAGAATAGATTTACTAAATTTCAGAGACATTTAAGTGCCCAGTAGTTTATTTTTCGCTTGGGCAGATTAAACACTTTATCAGCTTCATTTATAAGGAATTTGAGCTCTGGAAATTTTGCAAAATTGATGTGAGATTTATGGACTTTTAGTTACAAACAATTGAGTCTTTCTAGACTGAGATAAGGTCAGTCCAATGTGAAGATTTTAACAATTTAAAAGAATGGATTTGTCACACGTGATTTTGTTAAAGAAGGGGAGAATCATTTTCCATTCACTGCAGGTCTTTTTCCTTCATTATTCTTCATTTAAAGATATTTTGACATTTAATAGGCTCCACTCTGATCAACTAAATATTTTGTAACTATTTATGAAAAATATATACTATAAGAACTATTGGCTGGAGACGGGCAAGGGGGAAGGGAGGAGAGAAAGGCGGCACGTGTGCATTCAAGAGAACCGAAGCAAAGCTCACCTTCTGTGCAGAACGCTCCAAGGAGCCCAGGGAGAATGTCAGGTGTCTACACCACGGCGTGATCAGTCAGAGATTCTTCCACATCATTTAGCAGTTGAGATGCTACCCTTTTATCAAATAACCCACAGCCTCTTGATATGCAGGAGAGAGGTTTGAGTGGTAGAATATGAACTTCACAACAGTATAATGGGGTTCATGAGTGTGTGGGGTTTTTTTGTTGTTACTCATAGTGTGTGGAACAATTTTTTGAACTATGTGTTATGAGAATTCTAATATATCAATTTAGTTATTGAAATTTCAACAATGTTTGGTTAATGCTTGCTCAATACATAAATACTAAAAACCCTCCAAAATTAAAAATTAAAAAGACACATTAGATAGTATATTAATGTTCAGTCAGCATTTTAATATAGAGAATATAAGTACTGCTACATTAAGATGTCATTTCAAAAGGCATTAATGTTATATTTAAAAATCACTAAAGGACATTTGTTACCGATTGAGAACAGTGTAACAACCATACATCTTGTATATATTTTAATAAGTTGTCTTCTATTTATTTCCATCTCTCACTTCTCTTTTTCTCTTTCTCAAAAGTTTCTGTAATTCTTGGATAATTTACAAATACTTGCTCTCCTATGATGTTGAAATGATTATACAATTTTGAGAAATCAAAACTGCAACTTGGCAAAAATAATTCTCATAATGATTTTGATGGTGTTGATTTGCTAAGATATTCTTTGCAAATATATCTGTTTTTAATTCCTTATGCCCAACTGTATGTTAATTATTAGACATTTCTGCTTTCCATT
>NW_007739944.1:2756-10271 GCF_000696425.1 Galeopterus variegatus
TTTTGGTGATGGGACACAATAACTAACTACATTGTATATTGACAAAATAAAAAAAAAATAGCTTAAGCGTGAACATTCTCTGCTTTCTCAGGCTGCATATACCCCCTCCTAGTTACATTGGGTTTGTAACAATTCTTTTCATTTTCCAGAAAAACTGAGATTTTCATTAGTTCCTAGCCTTTAACTATGTGTCAATAAATGTCCATACTCGTGAAGGACTACAAGAGTGTCCCATACTTCTGGTTGCATAATTACCCTATAGTGTAAATTGCTGAGCAATTGGTTATTTCTTACAAACAAACTCATGTTACATATTTTGAAGTAATGCCCTCTTTTCTAAGAGCAGGACTGACACCACTTAAGATAGCCCCTCCACTGTGTGAAAGTTAGGCTGGAAAGTGGGGCTGGGACGGGAGGAGCTCCGCTAGCTGCAAAATTAGCTCATGTACTGTTGGCTGCTTGCATTGGCTAATACCACTTGGCGCAGTGATTGGGCGACCGAGTTGCCGTGCTTGCAGCTTTAAAAAGCGAGAACAAAGACGGTTTGGCACCACACCTTGAATTGGCTGGTGTGGTCCGACCGCTGGAAATAAAAATTTTTTTCTCTTTTTCTATATCGGTCTCTAAGGGTGTTTTTTTCCTCCCAACATCTGTAACAATTTGATGGATAAATAGGTATTTATTCTTTCAAAAGTATTTCAAGAGTATCTATTATGTACAAAGAAGAATGCTTGGGCTCAACACTCACATATTGATTAAATTCAAACAGAAATGAGTACATGCATGCTACTTTTGATATAATTCACTAGAAGAGGACTGGACTAATTACTACAACCAGATCCGATATGGTTCTACTATTTCCTTGTGGGGGTGGTCTTGGGAGAGCCAGTTTATCTCTTTCAGGGAGATTTTAGTTCTTGATCTGCAAACTTCAGGGCTGAACAAGATAACACCCAAGAGGCAACCCCCTACCCTGCCAACACCACCACCTCTAAACATAGAAAATTCTGGCTCCATGACTCCTGTCTTCTGCCATTCCTTAAATTAATTGTTACACAGAACCTGTTTTCTGAATATGGGAAATTACATTTATTACTCTGTGTGAGCACCAAGACCTCATTTCTGATGCTTAATTAATGTTTAAGGGATGTTTTCTTGTGAGGTTAAGAACAGATGCTGGATAATAAAATTTATCTCAGAGCTGAGAATATCAGAAATAAGCAAATAGTTACTAAGTAATCTTATGTGCTTCCAAAGGGGAGAACTAGGAAATGGGAACAACAGCATGATGATAACAATAACTAATATTTACGAGTGCTTACCTTAAGCTAGCCATTTTCTTAAGCACTTTACATTTATTATCTCATTTAATCTCCATAGCAAATTTATGGAGTAAGCATTATTACTCCCATCGTGAGGTGACAGAAACGGGGATTTGGAAAGCTGAAGCAACTGTCTCAAATCACCCATTAAATAAACGTGCCATTTACTTTGTCTTTAAACCCAAAGAGCCATCTCTTTTCATTATATCATGTCACTTATCATAAAGGATAATGTTACACTTCAAAATATGATTAACACCAATAATCCCCGTACATGCATCTTCTGTTAAAAACTAAAAAAATGACGTTGTGAGGCAAATTTTTGCAAATAAATTTGGAGTATGTCTATATCATATGAAATCACCCAAGGCTCTGTTAGAGATTGATGAAAACACAAATTACATATTTGGAAAACTGATGTGTTATAGGTAAAGTAGGAATAAAAGTGTCATTTTGCTTAAGACGTATTTTTTACCTTTTCTGATCTAAAGAATATGCTTCATTTCCTCATTATGAACAATATCTTTAGTTTTAAAATTAATACTAATCTAAACAATCTATGTAATATTCAAACAGAAATAAATTATGACATATAAATCACAATAATATAGGGATATGACACAGCTTCCTTTCATATAACATTTAAAAATATAGATTTTAGGTACTTTTTTACTGGATTGACTTTATACATATCATAAAGAACAGCTCTAGAATTATATTATTAGCATCTGAACACTAAGTGAACTAGTTTACTCAGCTAGTTTTATATTTTCTTTTAAATGTAGTAAGTGATTGCTATTTTGGGATAATTATTTTTCAGTGGACAATCAACAGGTTCCCAACAGGTTCAAGTTCCCAAGATTGCCAGAGAAGCAGCGTAGAATCACTGAGCGTGGGAGGGGAGAGGTGTGGACAGCAGCTACTGTTAAATGTCAGGACCAGTCTCTGTGGACAGGTAAATGTGTACACACAATGACACAATAGGAACCAAACGTGAAATGACAGCAAGATGGACTTAGATGTTTTCCAAAAAAACAGCCAGATGAGAGCTTGAAATTAAAATATTTGATGAATGAATGAGAACTTTTACAGACATGTGAATTTGTAAATTGAGATTCAAATCTTTCATACACTTGAAACCTATATTCCTTTTTTTAGCAAATTATGTATATTTTATATTTTTTCCATTTTTCATACTTCAGGCTAATGACATTTAAAATTTTATTTTATTTTCTTTTATTTTATAGTGATAAGACTATAACATGAGACCTACTCTCTTAACAAATTTTTGTGTTCAATACGTTATTGTTGACTCTAGGTATAATGTTGTCCAGCAAATCTTTAGAACATACACATCTTGCTTAACTGAAACTTTATGCCCATTGATTAGCAATTCCCCATTTATTCGTCCCCCCCAATCCCTAGCAACCACCATTCCACTCTCAGAGTCCATAAATTTGACTACTTTAGATACCTCATATAAGTGCAATCACGCAGTATTTGTCTATGATTATATTAATTTTTCAATATTAGTAAAATTGATATAGAATATTAGTAATGCAGAAAAGTATGGGGAAAATGAAAGCTATCCATAATCCCACATCTCAGAAATAAATATGGCTAGTACTATGATGTATTTTTTTGCACTTTTTTTTTTATATGAAATTGCTACGTGGAAGAGATAATGCCATCTTTCTGTAAACAATTTTATGTTTTGCTTTTCTCAAACTAATACATATCATAACTACCTATGGTTGTCACTTAAAATTCTTTATATGATTTGTAATGGTTGTTCAGCATAGTTTATTAAATCCCTTCCCTTTTAGTGACAACTTCTAAATAATTACCCTTAGGAAAAATTTAATTTAACTATATTGTGCTCCCATCAGAAATAAATTTTTCTTTTTTAATATTTCTTTGGCAGCATTTGAGAATAAGTAACCAATACACAAACAAATACTTCATTGCCCTGATTTTTACACTCACTGGTTGAATAAATAAACAAAAAGTTATTTAGTTCTTAACTTTCTCATTGGGAAAATGGAGTTAATATTTCCTAAGCTGTAGTAGTTATATGAGGATAAAGAAGGAACTTGGCGTAATATGTGACACATAGTCAATGCTCAGTAATTATAGTAATAATGACAATAATTATTATTATAACCATCCTTACTATGAAGCTGTCATGCTCTGATTTTATGCTGCCTTTAAGAGGTAATGTGCTTTGGTGGAAAGACCAAAAGATCAACTGACCTTGCTCAATATCAGGGTAAGTTACTTTACCTCTTCAGCTTTGGTATTCTCATTTGAAAATTGGTGTATAACAACCTATTCAACTGCATTGTGGTAGGTACCTGATACATATGAGTGAAACACACACAATGAACTCAGCTTCCAGTTCTAATATTTTCCAGCAATTACATTTCTTATTCAAACTATTCAGAGCTAATCTAACAAATGACAGCTTAGTTAAACAAATCTCTATTTCCTTCTTTGAAACGTAAGCATAGAAATAGTAATATACTTAATTTTAAAATATGAGCCCACGGGCCAGCCCGGTGGCGCACTGGAGAAGTGCTTCAGAGCTAATCTAACAAATGACAGCTTAGTTAAACAAATCTCTATTTCCTTCTTTGAAACCTAAGCATAGAAATAGTAATATACTTAATTTTAAAATATGAGCCCACGGGCCGGCCCAGTGGCGCACTGGAGAAGTGTGCCGTAGCGCTCCCGCCGAGGGTTCGGATCCCATGTGGAGACCGTTTCCCGCTCACTGGCTNATTATTGTTGACGTATAGGTATAATGTTGTCCAGCAAATCTTTAGAACATACACATCTTGCTTAACTGAAACTTTATGCCCATTGATTAGCAATTCCCCATTTATTCGTCCCCCCCAATCCCTAGCAACCACCATTCCACTCTCAGAGTCCATAAATTTGACTACTTTAGATACCTCATATAAGTGCAATCACGCAGTATTTGTCTATGATTATATTAATTTTTCAATATTAGTAAAATTGATATAGAATATTAGTAATGCAGAAAAGTATGGGGAAAATGAAAGCTATCCATAATCCCACATCTCAGAAATAAATATGGCTAGTACTATGATGTATTTTTTTGCACTTTTTTTTTTATATGAAATTGCTACGTGGAAGAGATAATGCCATCTTTCTGTAAACAATTTTATGTTTTGCTTTTCTCAAACTAATACATATCATAACTACCTATGGTTGTCACTTAAAATTCTTTATATGATTTGTAATGGTTGTTCAGCATAGTTTATTAAATCCCTTCCCTTTTAGTGACAACTTCTAAATAATTACCCTTAGGAAAAATTTAATTTAACTATATTGTGCTCCCATCAGAAATAAATTTTTCTTTTTTAATATTTCTTTGGCAGCATTTGAGAATAAGTAACCAATACACAAACAAATACTTCATTGCCCTGATTTTTACACTCACTGGTTGAATAAATAAACAAAAAGTTATTTAGTTCTTAACTTTCTCATTGGGAAAATGGAGTTAATATTTCCTAAGCTGTAGTAGTTATATGAGGATAAAGAAGGAACTTGGCGTAATATGTGACACATAGTCAATGCTCAGTAATTATAGTAATAATGACAATAATTATTATTATAACCATCCTTACTATGAAGCTGTCATGCTCTGATTTTATGCTGCCTTTAAGAGGTAATGTGCTTTGGTGGAAAGACCAAAAGATCAACTGACCTTGCTCAATATCAGGGTAAGTTACTTTACCTCTTCAGCTTTGGTATTCTCATTTGAAAATTGGTGTATAACAACCTATTCAACTGCATTGTGGTAGGTACCTGATACATATGAGTGAAACACACACAATGAACTCAGCTTCCAGTTCTAATATTTTCCAGCAATTACATTTCTTATTCAAACTATTCAGAGCTAATCTAACAAATGACAGCTTAGTTAAACAAATCTCTATTTCCTTCTTTGAAACGTAAGCATAGAAATAGTAATATACTTAATTTTAAAATATGAGCCCACGGGCCAGCCCGGTGGCGCACTGGAGAAGTGCGCCGTAGCGCTCCCGCCGAGGGTTCGGATCCCATGTGGAGACCGTTTCCCGCTCACTGGCTGAGCGTGGTGCGGGTGCAACACCAAGGGTTGCGATCCCGTTACCGGTCAGTAAAAAGGAAAAAAAAAAAAATATATGATCCCAGTATAAGTAGAAATATGATCGTAGTCAAGAGCAATTTTCCCTTTTACTTACAAAAAAACCCAAAAACAAACAAACAAACAAACAAAAAACACCAAACAGACAATTTTGCCTCCTCCCAAATTTTGTGGTGAAGACTATTGATTTACCTGGGTCAGATTGAGGCTGCCTAGAGTTATCTAAGTAGCTCTTTGATTTGGGCAATTTAAATTAAAATCAATAAAAAAATTACCTAAACCAATTTAATAGCATTAATTACTAAAGCAATTATTTGAACTTTACATAGAATGTATTTTTATACTGTCTGCATATTATGCCCCACTATGTACATCTCTGAATAAACGTGATTAAGATGATACAGTGACTTTATCCTCAACATCTGAACTGCATTCACTTGTATCTTCCATTTCTCACCACAACCATCTGAGGTAGGGAGGAGTAAGGGACTGTAGCATTTTATATGAATTGGAAATATTTGACTGACATTGCTGAACACATTCCGCATGTCATGTTGTGTTACGTAGTGTTACAAGTCAATAGAAGTGGTATTAAAAATGAACACATGAAAAACAGGCCCTCATCTTTTCCTTAATTACAAGGTATAGAGCTCTTTGAAGAGGAAGCTAAGAAGTAGTACAAAGTTTATATTATATTTATGTGTTTATTTATTTAATTGCTCTGTTTTAGAGAAAATCAGCTTCCAAGTTATATATTAAGGTTAATGTTTCTCAAATGTGAATGGAGTGTAGAACAACAATATGATTTTGTAGTCTACTAGCAAAGTTCATTCTATAATATTTNTAGAGAAAATCAGCTTCCAAGTTATATATTAAGGTTAATGTTTCTCAAATGTGAATGGAGTATAGAAAAACAATATGATTTTGTAGTCTACTAGCAAAGTTCATTCTATAATATTTCTATTGTTGTTAACTGTCTATTTGCTAAAATAAAATGCAAAGGAACAACCATCTAAATAATCCTCAGCCTAAACTATATGGAAGATCTAGTCAATCTTATCTGGATCCCAAACTTAAATTTACAATAACAAAAATGTAAAATTAACCAAAGGAGAGTAAAGATCAAATTGATTCTAGTTGAAAAGATAATGTAACTAATAGCAAAAGAAAGAGAAATTGGTAATTAATGAAAAGAAAACAGCTTCTTTTAAGAACTTTTAGAATACGTTTTGCATGATTCTACACACATAGTACAAATAAAACATAAGGGAATTGAGAAGATTGTTTTTTCTTTGCAATATTTATGCTGATAGATATACTAGGTTTTCATCTACAGTACATACATTGGAGATCGATATCTGAAGGCAGACTTTAATACCAATAGTTCCTCATGCACTCTCCTTTTGTAGCCCTCAGAACTATGCCCATGACTAACATTTTCAATCCATTCACTAGGCATAGTCCTACAATCTAATCACCTTTTCAAGGCCCCACCTTGCAATTACCATAACAGAATTTCCCACACTCTTTAGAGTCACACTGGGGATCAACTTTGGGGGAACAATCAATCCAAGGCACAATGTGTCCATTTTCTTTATTTCATAGTGCTTACAATATGATGAGCCAGTTACTAGGTGACAATTAATCACCATCTATATGAGCAGTTTGCCTCCAGGAGACATTGGGCAGCAAGTGGAGCCAATTTTGTTTGTCTCAACTGGGGGAGGTGTGATGTACTATGAGCATCTATGGGTAGAGGCCAGGGTTGCTGGTAAAGATTCTAAAATGCACAGTACAGCCCAGTCTACCCCACAACAAAGAATTATGTGGCCAAACACATTAACAGTGTCAAGGATGGCAAACCTTGATCAATACTAATATTCATCTTGACCAAAGTATATAATATGATTTGCTTTAAGACATTTATTTATTATTTTATTTTAGAAAGAAGATAGAAGGACAAGAAAAAAAAAACAATAAAAAGACAATGAATGGCTTAAATTATGAAAAACAGAGGGAAATGAAGTGATGTAGAAT
>NW_007739944.1:11053-18158 GCF_000696425.1 Galeopterus variegatus
AAACTTATCTGAAGAATGAATTGAACTCCCTTGTCCCACTCTACTCCTCAGATATGCTTTCCGGGATACTCACTGGGTGAGTTTTGTTGTAATAATTGCTGAACTTGCTTTTTGCTTGTTCATTTTATCAATAGTAAATATATTTTGTTTGGGGTCAACAAAAAACATCCCTGTAATATATGGACACACCATACTGAAATTTGGAGCAGAAGTTATGGGATACTCACTGGGTGAGTTTTGTTGTAATAATTGCTGAACTTGCTTTTTGCTTGTTCATTTTATCAATAGTAAATATATTTTGTTTGGAGTCAACAAAAAACATCCCTGTAATATATGGACACACCATACTGAAATTTGGAGCAGAAGTTAATCAGAGGGGCTGTTATACCACTTGTGCTTGGAGTCCAACTCAAATGAGAGTGAGCTCAGTTATATTTATATGACAGTTATATTTTCACCCTGTTGTCAAGGTTTTTCAACATAGAAAAACCTTGTAAAATGACTGTAGAGAAATCGTTATCTATATATATTGACATCTTTTAAATAGTTACCTTTTCTATATAAGTGCAATGCCATAGGAAAGAGGACTTTTTTTTTTACCCCCAATATTTAAAACATTAACATTTCAAAGTAAATTTCAGAAGCCACTTGTCCGTTCTCTAGATTAGTTTTGTATGATACGCAAGTATGGCTGATCCATAAAGTTTAAAATAGCACAAACCGCTAAATGAATGGCATGATAAAGAGTAGGTTGTAAGCAAGGAAAATGAAGATTACATGGGGTTTTGCTTGTTCATTTGGCTAAGGCTGGTGATTAACACAATCTATATAGCAATGTTAGGATCAGACTATGAAATCAGATTTACACAAATCAAAAGTCTTGTCTACTGCCTAACATTACTGATAATGTTGGGAAACAAGAAATCAAGAGGCTTATGTTAAAAGGCCTAAAATTAAGGCCCAATATTTTGTGTGCCTTGACATGTGGGAAAAGCCAGGAGGGTCTTAAAAGGCCTCTTTTATTAGTCCATTTTCTGTTGCTTATAACAAAATACCTGAGACTGGGTAACTTATGAAGAAATGAAATTTATTTCTTATAGTTTTGGAGGCTGGGAAGTCTGTGGTCTGGTGGTGCATCTAGTGAGGGCTTCTTGAGGGTGATTCTCCACAACAATGCAGTGTGTCACATGGCGAGAGAGAATGCAAGCAAGGGAGAGACCTCACCTTATAAAGCCATCAGAACCACACCTATGGTAACTCACTACTTCATGAATGGACGAATCGTATCATAAGGCACAGTCCTCATAATCCAATCACCTCTCAAAGGTTCCATCTTTCAAATACCCTAATTGGATTTCCTAGACTCTTAACACTGTTACAGTGAAGACCAAGTATCCAATACACGAACTTTGGGGGGATACATTTGACCCATAGCACCTTCCAACTCTGCTCCTGTAGATAAAGTCCCCTAATCAAAAAAATCTTCTTGCAGGAATCTCACGCAATTTCTGCTAATCCCTGAGTAGTGGGCATCAGGTCCCTGCCACCCCACAGAATTATTCAAACAATCCAATCACCTTCTCCTGTGGGACACAGTGGACAGACCACCCTCTTGTTACTACAAAGCCTACCTCCCATGGTGTAGGGTTGTTCACTCCGCTTCAAAGTGCAACCCCCATGTGGCTCTGCAAGGAAGGCATGAGGTGTCTTCCTCCCAAAGACTGTGTGTACATGACTAATAACTGCTGTTGATCTTACCTGTCCTGCGTTTGGTTTCAGGTGCTTGCCATCTCCATAACCCCAGGGTAGGAATTTCCCCCTAACCAATGGGGTAAAGAGGATACAATTAAAACAGAGGGACAAGCAAAATAAGGAGAGATCTGGTACACGTTGCATAGTTCAGTGTTTTTCCTTTTTGTATCAGACATATGCTCTCTGGCATCGAGTAGTAGGGAAGGTCTCTAATAAGGTGGGCCATTTCTTACCTCACACGGAAGCATTTAGGTTATAAAACATCTCCATTTAATAAGTCAGTGGTCACCTGGCTTGTGAGTTATTTTCTAAGGAGCCATGAACATAAATCCAAAGATGCTAAGTGGGTTTACCATAAGCAACCTGTAAAACATGGCCATCCTACTCAGAACATTCCATAGATAAGGACTTTCTTCCTAGGAGCGATCATTATTTGAAGGTGCATGGGGTACAGTATTCAAAAATGTTGACAAAGGGAATGGTTCACATTGCCTGTCATGTTTCTTCCCTGAGATTATTCCCCCATTAATTGGGAGTAGACAGGGACAGAGGGCAGCTTTTTTAACTCTTCCCAGTCCACCAACACAAGCAACTGAAAGAGTGAAAAGACTAACATTACACTATTCTGAGCATGGGATAATACTATATATATGTTCAAGGAGGAAGTACACAAAATAAATTTTATAAATTGTGATAATTATTTTCAAGCCTTGGTATAAAGGATCTGATACTATTCTAATAGGAATAAAATTATCTAATGTTTTAAAATGACTGACTTCTAATTTAAGTAACGGGTTGGTTGAAATTTTTAAAGTCAGCATACTAAGTGATTATTTTATTATATTGTTAACTTTTAATTCATGAGGGTGATAACTGCCATCTTAAATATTTGCTCTTCTCTTCCTAGCTAAGCTAATTTAAATGGGTTATAATTAAGACTAACAACTCAAGAATAAAAGCTAATGAAAGGATCTCGCATATATCTGCAGTGTTTTAAATTTTACTTCTTTTCCTCGCTTTACATTGGGATTATAAGTGAAATGTTGACAAACTGTATAACCGTAACTTGGACTTTAATACTCTTTGCAATCACTTAACATAAATAAAAATTAACATATATGTAAAAGGTGGTTAAAACATCTCAGGATATTATCTGAGGAAATGTACTGACTGAGACTGATAAACTTTCTTCACCCAAATGGAATGAAAGTTTCAGTTGTGTTTATTTGCAAGCTGTCCTTATATGAGCATGTTATGAAGATCAGTCATAAATTTTCCTGTTGGACTTGTGTAATCTAGAATACTGTTGAGATATTTTTCTTGCTGAATATTTCCTTCCATATCTTCTTCTAGTAAAAATTGATGGGTCAGACAATTTTACAGTCATAAGATCCACAAAATAATATTTTCTGAGGACCATTTCTATGGATTATAAAAAGTCCTTGTGGGTGAGGAAGGACAAAGTAGGAATTAACCAGAGAAGAGTGGTATCAAATGTCAGAGAGGTAGCTATGGTCTAGATTGTTATGCAAGATTTCTAGGTGTGCAATCAACTCACTATGCAAGTCACATAACCCTGTGAATCTGGGTTTGCTCATTAGTAAGGTAGGGGATTGGGCTGGAAGGTCTCCCGGGAAATTTTCAGCTTTAAAGTTCTTGTAGAGTACACATATGGCTCCTCTTTGGATTAATCAAAAGATCTTATTTATAACCCACACAGAAGCATAGTTCTCTTTTATTATTTTATTTGTATCTTCAATCATTTATCATCATGTGTGTATACTTTTGTTTTAATGTTTACTTTTCTCGGAAAATTATTTTATGAAAAATATTTTAGACTAATGTATACAATAAAAATCATATCCTCTCTTATTCCAAAATGGAAGTATATTGTCATTCGCAATTCAGAAATTCAAACATGAGTTTCATTGGGTGCTATTCTCTATCATTAATTTTAGTTTGTTTTTAAATTAACACTGTTGATTTTATGTCAACTTAACTTTGAAAGTTCTTGAAAGTAAATTTAAATCTAGATTTTACAGTAAGGAATATGATGTAAATCCAACTGTAAATCAGTGACATACTAAAATGTTCTCAAACTTTGGACTAGCTTCCATTTATAACTCTCTTGCACCTAAGTAGAACGTATGTTCGCCATGACCTCTCATTAAATAGACTCAATAGAAACTATCATCCAAGTTAACAAATTACACTGGAAAAATGAGAATATATCTTTTTTGTTGCTTTGAAATTTTTTCAATTCAAATATCAACTTCAGAAGTTTATCAAGGAATGAGACCCACTGAGTGTCTAACTTTTGCAATAATGTAAACTGATGATACCTTATTATCTTTTAATATCTATACCTTTAAATTGGCATTGCTAAAATAAGTAAAGACCGTGACACAAATGATTCAGTCTATTTTCACAGTCTCAAAAACTGATATTCATCTCATTGAGATTTCACTGTCTCAAAAATCAGATTGCTACAAGGGTGATGTATCAGGTGCCTCATTATCACCAACAAGGAGAGCCACAATTAGATATACAGAAATAGTCTTTCTATTACAAAGTACTACAATTCCAATTTGAAATACAAACTGCTTTTAAAAGAGCCAAAGAATACTACTTGAGCTTGTATCTAAGTTCCATTTTTTCTTAATGGCAAAAATATTTCTAGTTACAATATACACATTATTTTATCTAACTACATGAAAATTTATAAACATAGCATATCCTGCATACATAATTTAATAGCATGACCATTTTAATTACCTCTTTATCTTGTGTAACTTGGCAATGATAGCTATTCAATCTATTTTTTTATATGAATTTACTTTTATTTTCTCAATCTGTGTATAAAAGTCAAATTAATTAATGAGTAGTTTATTTTTTCCTCTGATAAGCAATTTATATATGTAACCCATGAAGCAGCCTCATGAAATTGTGGTTTAAAATAATCTCAACTAGAAATACTAGAGGTCTTCAAGAAGTTCATGGAAAGACTCACATAATCTTTTAATTCTATTTTGCCACAAACTTTTTGAAGTACCCTTATACTATAAGTTCTAAAAATATTTAAATTAGGAAATAAAACACTGAGTTATTTGCTTTATATGGCTCCATTGAAACATCTATTACTATAGTTAGTTTGGTAATGATTTCAACATTTTGTAGCCCCTTAGAGCACCATTTAATACGATGCAATAGAATCATACCTAGTTCAACCAATAAAATAATCTATACAGTCTCAAATAGTAATCAGTTTTCACTGAGGGAACAAATTATATCTGTACCATTTATATCTGATATCAGTTCACTTCCCTTGGTGGTGATAATGCAGCACCTGATACATCATCCCTGTAGCAGTTTGATTTTTGAGAAGGTGAAATCTCAACGGGATGAATATCAGTTTTTGAGATGGTGAGAATAAATTGAATTATTTGTGTCGTGGTCTTTACTTATTTTAGCAAAACCAATTTAAAGGTACAGATATTAAAAGATAATAAGGTATGATCAGTTTATATTACTGCAAAAGTCAGATACTCAGCTGATCTCATTCCTGGATAAACTTTTGAAGTTGATATTTGAATTGAAAAAAAAATTTAAAGCAAACATTTATTGTATACAAGGAATTGTTAATTAATGGAATGTCAAAAATGAATAAGGTGACTGTCTCTGCCTCCTCCCCCCAATATCTGACAGTCTATTTTGAAATACTTTGATAAATATTCCATTGGGAAAATTCACATGATGTAATGGGAATAAAGAAAAGAAAGATGTGTTGTATTCCAAAAATCTGGAGAAGTCTTCTTGCTGAAGATTCCATCTGAACTAAATCTTGGAAGATGAGAGAGATTAGCCAGGCAAAGGATGAGGGTGTTTTAGAGAGAGAGAATATCTTGAATGAATGCATGTTAAAGAAGCAGTCATTCATGTGTTTGGAAATATGAACAATTTGTATTAGTGGAGCATAAAGGGCAACATGGAAATGACAGGACATAACTATAGAGGTAATTGGTAGGTGTAGGAAAGTATATATCAAGCTAACAGCTTGGACTTTAAAGATGCTACATCGCCTATAAAGTATTTTAAGCAGAAGTGAGATATGATCAGATTTGCATTTTAGATTTAAAATTATCAAAATGCTTTACAAGTAGAATATAATTAATGTTAATGAGATTGATTGTCCAAGCCATGTAATAGCTCTCATTTTAATTATATGTATATGCATGTGTGCATATATATGTACATACACATATATATCCCATTATTGAATAAATTATGCTCTCACTTACCTGTGAGTTTCTGTCCTTGAGAACGCTATTTCTTGTCTGGAATGCTCCTTTGCCTTAATTTGTGTCACTTATTAAGGTGGGTGATACCTTATCCCGTTACCAACATTAGTGAGGTTTCTTTGTCCTCTGTGGTGGCATTTATTATACTATTAAATCTATTTACTTGTCCATCTCTTCTGCCAAAACTTAATCTCCTAGAGGGCAGGGACTGTGCCTTAAGTTGTTTCTAGACGTCTAAATACAGTAGATTTTAAATAAATGTTCACTCAGTAAACTGAAAAAATCATGAACACAAAAAACAAATGTCTGGGATCCTTTTATATTATACAAAATTGAACATTGAATTTAAATAGGAAAACATGGGTTGACTTCTGGAACTGTATCTTATTTCTCTCATTTATGATCTAAACATGAATTCTTACCAATTTTAATTAATATGTATTGTATTGTATTGAATGCTGTTCCCTAAAGATTCATGTTCATCAGAACCTTAAAATATAGCCTCATTTAGAAATTGGGTCTTTGCAGATACAATTAGTTAAGATGAGATCATGTGGGATGAGGGTGGGTCCTAAATCTAATGACTTGTATTCTTATAAGAAGGCCATGTGAAGATACAGAGACACAGACACACGTAGAGGGAAGAAGACCTGTGAGCCACAATATCCAAGAAACACCAAGGATTGCTGGCCACCACCAGAGCTAGGGGAGGGCCATGGAACAGATTCTCCCTTTGAGCCCCCAGAAGGAACCAAACCTGTTAACACCTTGATTTTGGACTTCTGCCCTTCAGAACCATGACAGAATAAAGTTCTGTTGTCTTAAGTCATCCAGTTGGTGGTAATTTTTTATGGAGGCCCTGGGAAGCTAACACCTATCTATGTACATGGCAATATCTCTTGCCTAGACAGAATGAGAGCTAAGGAAGCTGGTCTGTGGTGTCTATAAGAGAATGCTCTCATTAGAGAATGGAGATGGACCACTGAGAAGACATGAAAATGACCAAACATTGTCATTCTTCTATTTGTAACTGGCTTCTCCTGATATTTTTTTTT
>NW_007739944.1:18392-20189 GCF_000696425.1 Galeopterus variegatus
TTTTTTTTTCTCACTCTGTATCAGTTTTCTACCGTGATTTACATTGCCTGCAATATTCAAATTCAAGGCATATATAAAAATTACTTTTAATTGTGTGCTTTCTTGTTTCCCAAGATGCTGAACTTACTCTTCTGAAGGCTGATTAAAAGCCAATTTAGTATTTGCTATTAAAAATGCTCATTACTTTAATCAATACATGTGCTTAGCTTTTGTAAAATTAATGATTGAGTAATGCAACCATAAATGATTTTTAAAAATTATTAAACTGAGACTTCTCCTTTTTGCTTCATGCAGTCCCTCTGGTGTAGAGTAAGATGATTAGCATCAGGGCTGTGTGAGAAGGCTTACCGAGTCAAAAGACAAGAGACATATTGCTAAGTTTTAAAAATAACAGCATGCGCTTGCTTCAACTAAACATAAGGGAAAACCAAATGTAGAGGGAGAAGAATAATTCAAAAAGAGTTTAAATTTATTGAAATTGGAATTCATATTATATTCAAGACAAGTCAAGAAACAAAAACAGTAGAAGCCCTGAAGGCTTGAAAGCAGTGGCCTGGAACTAAACTTCTCCACCTGGAATAGAGGGAACTTCTCATTTTCAACCTTGAGAAGTCCCCAATTTCTCAAATGACAAAGTGATCATGAGAGAAATGCATAAAGGAAAGATGACAGACACAAGGGGAATTACGGTATGCATGCACTCAAACAGAAACAGTGCTCTTATTAGATTTGTTCCTCTCTAGTTCTTCTGGCAAACTTTGAAGTAAAAAAAGGAAACTCCATTCTCTAACCTGCAGGTTTAAGATAGATCCAGATAAACCCTCTAAGGGCTTTCTAGAGAGATGAGAGAATTTGCAGGAGTGATCAAAGCCGTGTTTCCCCTTGCTGAGACCCTGAAGTCCACAGCACTGCTGCTCTCTAAGGGGGCCAAGAGGGAGGGTGTATCTGATCTACATTTTCCCACTCAAGGATAGATACACAATTCCTTTTCTGATTGAAAAATCAAAGAAAGCCCTTGAGACAACAGTTCACTAAGTTCAAGAAAATATCGAGGATTTTCTCCCAAGGGCCCTACTCTAGTCTGAATTCCAGCATAGATAAATTTAAATCAAAGTAACTTTTGGAAACTTGTCTATAACAAATATGTTTAACACATATTTTTTCTTTTATTGTACACACATATATTTTTCTTGGAATACAGATAAATGTAATTTACATTTTTCAAAAATAAACAAATAAAAAATAATCTGATCAGACATTTGGTGTGTGCTATAGTTTGAACTGTCGCCAAAGTTTATGTGTTGAAACTTAATCCCCAATGTGACAGTATCAAGAGTATTGAGAGGTGATTAGGTCAGGATGGCTCTGGCTTTATGAATGGATTAATGCCTTCATCACAGGAATGGATTAGTTACTGTGGGAGTGAATTTCTGATCAAGAAGATGAGTTCTAGTTTGGTTCCCTTCGCCTCTACCCCTCTGTCTCATGTGTGCATGTGCTCACAAGCACAGTCTCTTGCCCTCTGTCTTCTGCAATGGAATGATGCAGCAAGAAGGTCCTTGCCGGATGTGGCCCCTTGACCTTGTACTTGCCAGCTTCCTCAACTCTAAGAAAAAACTTTGCTCTTTGCTCTTTATAAATTACCCAGTCTCATGTATTCTGTTATAGCGGCACAAAATGGGCTAAGACAATGTGGTTAGAGAGATGGCTAGTCATTATAGTTTTGACTGTAAAGACAGTTTGCAGGATGACTAGATTGTTGTTTTCCAAATTAAAGAAAAAAGTTAAAGACTGAAA
>NW_007739944.1:20901-33022 GCF_000696425.1 Galeopterus variegatus
GTCACACTATTTAAGTTCAAATTCAAACGAATTAAAAATAAATAAAACTAAAAATGTATTTCTTCAGTTGTCAGCTATATTTCAAGTGCTCAGTAGCCAAGTATGGCCAGTGGCTGGAGCATGTTGAGAACTTTTACATCTTTGGAGCAAATTCTATTGGAGAACATTGCTCTAGAGCTATTATTTTTTAAAATTTTCAAAAATGATGTTGATGCTTATAATAGCTTCCTGTTGTTGTCACAACAAAATGTCACAAACGTGGTGGCTTAAAACAACAGAAGTTTGTTCTGTTTGTACTGGAGGCCAGAAATTCTAAATTAGATTCATTGGGCTGAAATCATCGTGTCAGTAGGATCACACTCTGTCCAGGGAAAATCTGCTCCTTTCCTCTTCCAGCTTCTAGTGGCTGCTGGCATTCCTTGGCTTATGGTCTATCACTCTAATCTCTGCCTGGAAATGTTCATATTACCTCCTCTTTTTCTGTCTGTGAAATCTTTCCATGCCTACCTCTTGTAAGGATACATGCCATCACACTTAGGGCCACCTCGTAATGCAGGATAATCTTCCCATGACTGAATTAACTGAGTCACATCTGCAAATACTTGGCTTTATACACGTGCAGGTTCCAGATATTAGAACCTGCTGTCTTTGGGGGTTATTATCCAACCTACTCTAACTTACTAAAATGCTATTTTTGAATTTCTGTTTTGTTTTATTCTATGTTGCTAAGTTATCATTTACTCCACTGGTATCTATGGGTATAAATGTTAATACAGTTTCTCACAACTGTATGATTTTTCTTCCAGAGAGGCTTATACAGTGGCTTCCTGTAAGGGTTCAATTATTTTTCCTTCTTGTCTCATAATTGCCAAAGTCCAGGCTTGATGGAAAAGCCCACAACAGAACAAACACACAGCTCTATAAATGTACTTGCAACACTAATAAAACATGTTGTCATATTCTAAGCCACACCTGGGTCAGAAGACCATTTTGCCTTTCGGTAAGTTTCTCTGCCCTTCACTGTCGGTTGTTAAGTAACTTCATTGTCAGCCCTGGCTTTAAAATTGTTATTTTTAAAGAAAGCCATCTCAAAAATAAGATACGTGTCTAGGCATTATAATGAGAATGAAAAAGAGAGAGAGAGACAGAGAGACAGAGTTGGCTGTAAAAACTACTCAAAACAATGAGGAAAAAAGGAAATAAATGACAACCCATAGAAATATGGGCAAGATTCCTGAACAAACACTTCAAAAGAGAGAGAGAGAGAGAGAGAGAGAGAGCATACAAATGATGACTAAGCATAACCTCTTTAAAAATCAGGAAAATGCTCACCAGAAATAAAATGAGATATAACAAACACCCACTAGAATAGCTGAAAACTTACAAATATTAAATGTCTTAATGGAGGGGGGAAGGTGGAAACAGGATCTCTAGTACATAGCTGTGAGAATATGATTTGGTATACATACTTTAGAAAAATCCGTGTTGTTATTTGCTGACTGTACATATATGCTAGTTTATTACTCCTCCCTAGATCTATGTTTATCAGAAACATTTCTAACAATCCTATAGAAGTAGCCAAAAAATTAGAAACAATTCCAATGGTGATCAGCAAGAAATGAATAAATTATTGTAGAATATTCACACAATATAGTAATTATATTAAAGAAAATAAGATAATAGCCCAAATAGGACAGGGATAATTCTCAGAAATATTATTTTTAACATGAAAGTCAGATGCAAAATAATGTATATTTTATGATTCCATCTGTAAATAAAAAATAGTATTCTATGGTGATACAAATCAGCTGAAATTTTAATTTTAAGAAGTAGCAGTAATCAAGAGGGGTCCTGGTCAGTGCTTCTGGGGTGTTGATATGATTCTTTTATTAAATGAGGGGTGTTTGCATAGCTGCTCACTTTGTTGGAATTAAGGGGGAGGAAAACAGAACAGTGGTAGCGAGCTCTGGCACTGTCCCAGACTGTCTGGTTTTCCTTTCAGCTCTGTCGTTCAGACTATGTGTCTTTGGGCAAATTTTGACTCTGACTGTTTTTATCATAATTAATACTATTAGATTAATTATGCCAGTTCATCTCTCAAAGACCACGGTTTTCTCATTCACTATGATATCACTAACATTTAGAATATTTCATGACATACATATGAAAAGTGCTCAATAAATAATTGTCGGTAAAATAAATTACACTCATAATAGTTTTCATGAAGAGTATTACATATTTTTCATTTATGGAAAGCTAAACATGCTCCTTATAAAATTGGTGATGGTAACAAAATATCACATTTTGTTCTGTCCATCCCATCATGATTCTGCCAGCCAGAATATGTGTGAAGACAGTGCTTTGTGTCCATGAGTAGCCAGAGCACATAGTACCAAGTATCCTAATTTATGTTAGGGCATATTTTTTTAGGCTTCTCTTGAGGAGTTAAATCTTCCTTCTGAACAGCTAAATTTTTGTCTCTCTACTAATTATATCTGCTATAATAAAGTGATAACCAGTAAAATAAACACTTATAGAGTTTTTAAATGATCTTCATGGCCCCTCTGTTGTAACCAGCTCAGTTTGCACATAACAATGTTGCCTATGAATTAATAAGATGGCATTTGCTCATCATTATTGCTACTCTTTTCACCAGTTTCTGCAACTAAATTTATTCAGAGGTAAAAGCTTATATATTTTTTTTTCTTTGTTACAAAATACAAAGTGTCTGGTTAATTTAAAAAATTTGGTAACTTTGTCCAATAGGGACATTTGCCATTTTCTGGTTATAGACAGCTCTTATTTTTATATTTCTATATGAATAGATAGGCAAGAGTCTAAAAGGAGACTTTTTGAAAAAAGCTAATATCCCAATTTTCCCCCCTGTCCAAAACCAGCACCCTGCTCCCCTATCCAAGAGGAACAGGAAGAAAAACTTCCTGGGATGATGCGGAAAACACTTTACTGAAGAATTCATATTCTGAAGCCAGTGTTTGTGCCATGTGTTTGCAGACTGAATTTATAATATCTCTAGGTCTCAAAAAAAAAAAAAAAAAAAGAAAGAAAAGAAAAAAGAAAAGAAAAGAAAAGGAAAGAAGGAAGGAAAACTGGAGTCAGTCTTTAAAATGGTTCTGATATTTCCTTCACAGAAGCAAATGAGTGAAGATAAATCCTGTCTAGAAGAATCCACCATCAACCTTGGCCTGAACGAAGCTCTACACAGAAAGTTTGGAAGAAACTTTTGAGGTCACAGCCAAGAAGATGAATAAGCAGAAGAATAGGAATAAAAACAATAGACAGGTGGCAAGAAGGGTGAGAAAAACAAAGGTGAGGAGCAGGAGGAGGTGAAGAAAAGAATGAGGAAGAAGAAGATGGAAAGAAGGAAAAGTATGATTAGCAAAAATGAGTAGAAACAATAGAATTACAATCTCTAAAATCCTCAGGTTGGAATTATTGGAGATATATATTTAAGAAAATAAAATAGGATTTAAAACATGATTAAGGGAACATAAACTTTTTAGGTAACTAAATAGATTTGAAAAAAGAATAAATACAATTTATGGAAATATAAAATGTAATTGATATTAAAACTCAATGATTGGCTTTAAAATAAAAATAGGCTTCATTGAAGAAAGACTTAGTGAACTGGTAGGAAGTTCTTCAGAATGTATCCAAGACCCATCATCAAAAGACAAAAATATGAATAATCATATAGGATTTTCCTTTTAAATATTCCATAAGACTCTGAGCAACTTAATCAATAAGCTGTGTTGTTTCAGTCTATTGAAAAAGAAGCACTTTCCAAATCCTTTACTGAAGATATTCTTACATGTGTGTTTTGTTTCTCTGTGTGTGTGTGTATGTGTGTGTGTGTGTGTTTGAGTATAACACATTTATAGCACACAAAGAGACACAAACTTTAATAGAATACATACATATATATTTAATAGGACTTAGGTTATTGCCACATAAAGCAAGTGATGCTAAATAATTTTTTTAAAAATTGCTATTTAAAAGAAGATGCCAAAACTTGCCACGGATTTGAAGAGCAGGAAAGTACTCACAGTAGGAGCAGCCGTAGACCTCAATCCTGAGCCCAATGCGGCCTTCTCCGTCCCAGTCCAGAGGCACCACGCGCACATAGCGGGCAATGACTGCGTGCTGCAAGTCGTGGCGGACCACACTGTCAGAGTTGACGTTGCCAGGGAATGCCTGGCAAAAGAAATGACATTAAAAATATTAGGAAGAATACTTTAGAAACAACCGTGTTCTCTATGTGCACACACTTTCTTACTCAGTAACTGGGTTTTATATTCTCACACCATAAACAATTTGAATAAAGCTTCTTCACTCTCTTTATCTGAAAATAAATCTAGTTTTATATGGGAAATGTGCCAGTTTCTAAGTCCTTTCGTCTGGGTGAATCATAGGTTAAAAGAGTGAAACACAATGTGCCACCCCACTGTAGCATCCAATAAACATCTTAATTATGAATTCTCATATTTTGCATCTACATTACACAACAAACAATTTTTATAATATGCAACAATATTTCTTGCCTTTAAAAATCTTCCCACATTAGCTTCCCAGGCCACCATTTGAAATCTGAAGACAGCGTTTCAACATCAGGTAGATAAGAAGAACATTTGAACATGTGAAGAGGTTTTTTTATTGGAAAAGACACAATTAGAGGGTATGTCCTATAGGTCAGAAACACGTTAATTCCATTTTTCCCATTATAGTAGATTCTTTCAAAAGAGTAATTCTTCACAAATCTTATCTGATGCTGAAAGTTACATTGTCTATTTTTTTCAGCAGAGAACAAATGGATTTTCTATGAGCATAGATATCATTTATCCAGAAATCATTTATTAAATATCTATTGCATAATAAGCACAGAGCAAGATAATATGGGGCACGGTATAGAAACCTATACTCTACCATCAAATGGATTACAATCTAACAATAGGAAAAATGTCAGTATAAAATTAAAATCCAAGGAAGATTTAAAGAAAGAGACCATTATATTTAAAAAGATATACATCAAATAAAGAGCTTGTGCTATTTTAAACAGCTGTTTTAATACTATGTATTCTAGCTGTGCCTATATTAGATAACCTGAATTTTTAAAATCTGTCTTCTGGGCCGGCTCGGTGGCGCACTGCTACAGTGCGCCGCTTGGGAGCGTGGTGGCGCTCCTGTCGAGGGTTCAGATCCCACATACAGACCAGTTCCCGCTCACTGGCTGAGCGAGGTGAGGGCCCAGCACCAAGGGTTGCGATCCCGTTGCCGGTCCCGGTCCGGTACGGGCGCGACACTGAGGGTTGCGATCCGTTGCCGGACACGAAAAAAGACAAAAAGGAAAAAAAAAAATCTGTCTTCTGCATGAAGTCTGCTTTTTGTATTTGTTTAAATTATATCTTAAGCATAGAAATAAAAATTTAGAAAAGAGAACTGTATTTTTTTAATCATCAAAAGATGTAACATAGGCATTATACTACATTGCTAGTCTGTTGTATTCTTGACCTGAGGAACTGAATTTGGTTCTATATAAAACCAGCAGTTTTATCTTATTAAAAATGTTCTTTTATAATATATTTTAAAAGATGGACTATTAATAAGAAGCAAACAAAGAGATGCTTTCAGTCAAAAGTTCACAGCAGCTTTGAAATGGAAAGCACTGGTTTAATTTCATATAAGCAATACAACCACAAATTCATAGTATGAAGTTTGTCACCCAATTTGTATTTCCTAGTCATAGTCCTGGTCTCCACAATACAAAATGTATGATATAAGACCTAATAATTATATTGCTTCAAGATTTATACAATTTTATACAACCTTTAAGTGCATGATCTGCAAAATTGGTAATATGTTCTATAACATGTACAATTATATGTTTTGAAAATTCATTGCTTCAAGATTTATACAATTTTATACAACCTTTAAATGCATGATCTGCAAAATTGGTAATATGTTCTATAACATGTACAATTATATGTTTTGAAAATTGGGATGCTCTTCAGTAATGATTGCTCTCATGCTCTTCTTGGTTGTCCTCAACTAGCTGTGTCCTATGGCCACCTTTTCAGAATAGCCACTCTGCTCTCCAGTCCTTTACAAGACAAAACTATCTGAACAGTAGGTCTTGAATTTTAACACTTAATAGAGTATCCTCTTTGCATCTTGCTGACAAAATTTGATCAAGAAAAAAGTAAAAACAGGACTTTTTCTTTGTTTTTAAGTATTTTTCTAGCCAGCTTTTAGCTTTACAAAGATTCCACAAACCTAATTAAGTATTCTATGAAATCACAGCTGTATTTTAATATCACTATTGGGTCTTCTGACTTCAAACACAAAAACAATGAGAATCCCTGAACAAAATCACCTGAATTACATCCATGATTGCATATAGGTTAATCTAAGATTTATTATCTTAAATAATACTCAACAAAAGCCTCCAAACAATTTTAACTTGAGGATCAGTTACATGCTTACCATGTCACTAGGTTTTATATGAATATGAAAAACAACAAAAGAACTTTCCTAGAACACTGTGTCTGAGACATTTGCAATTTTATGAGGCCTAAAATAAAATTTGAAAAGATATTGTAAGAGGAAGCATTAAAAGGAATTATGGAAGTGCATAATATAGCTAGTAATTCACTAATATTTGGAGTTCCGTTAAGGCCATGTAACCAGGCAAATTCTACAGAGACAGAACTCAGCTGCATGAGAGGACAGGGTGGTATTTGGGAGACACACAGAAGGGAGAAGGGTCCCGTGGTGAACGGGTGAAGTCTGGCATAAAGAAGTGACTCAGACCTATGGCTTAAGACATCTAGAGTCTAGATGTGGTTGTGATGAAATTTTGCTCTGTATGGCTAACTTCTCTAGTACTCAATTTTTACTATCCCTCCCCCCAACAGACTCCCCAAAAAGACTTGACTAGCTTATTTGTAAAATCCATTTTAGAACTAAAATTGTGGACTCTCTGAAAATATGAACCAAAGTGTGCTCAGGAATAGGCAATAAAGACGGAAGTGTGACTGGAAGAAAGTGTTCATGTTGAAAACTATGTTTCTTTTCACAGTGTGTGTGTTTTCAGGAAGTGACAATAAAAGTGACAATAAAAGCCATATTCATGAGATCCTGGGTGTGGAGCACACACTGGGGGCAAGAAAATTAGCCACAAAGAAGTGAAGGTCAGTGCCAACATGGTGGTGTGGGAAAAGAAGAAAATAAAAGACAGACTCACTATTTCAAGGAAAAATTAATAGCATTTTGAAAGAAGAGAACAGGAGAATAGGTGTAAACCATCTTATCCATGGTGTTAGTGCACAGACATCGGTCATTGAGAAAGGGTGATATACCGAACGCCCATTGTTCCCTGCTCGACAGCCTCATTTCTGTCCTTGAGTAACAGCATCAGGATTTTCCTTTAAAAGTCGACTCTTAGTCCACATGATTCTGGAGATGCTGATATCACACTCTGGCACCAAGAATGGGCGCCTCACTCAGTGAGACTCAATTTTAGCACTTTCCCTGAAGCAGTTCAGTCATATATTCACTCATTCATTTTTGCATTCACTGTTCACTCATTCACTCAGGAGACTTTTGAGAGCCTTTTAATGTACCTGATACTTTTCAAATCACTGGGAATACAATAATAAAAAATATAGACAGAGTTCCAGTTCTCAAGACCTTTATGTTATTAAAGTACAATGTGGGGCAAAGTGGGGCAGATAGCAACAAATATACATATACTTTTAATAAGGGGGGCACTTATATATTTAAGATTGGGGGCACTAAAATCCCCCTCCCCAAGTATATCCCTAAGAGAATAAGGAAATACTATAGCCTAATATAAAATGTATTATAGCATTACAGGATAATATAGGATAATAGCAGATGGAATAATCCAGTAACAAGTGTGTGATATTGTGAAAATATGTATTTGGTCTTTGTCCCAAGTCCTGACATACAAGTCTTAAAATCCTAAGTATCTTCAAAGTGCTGTTTTTTCATAGCTTCTGAGTTGTCTGATGGCTGGCAGCCCCTAGGTAGCTTCAGGATGGGGGCTGGACACAGGCAGGACTTTCAACCCCATCCCCCACCTCCTGGGAGGCGAGAGGGGAGGAAGGTTGAGTTGATCACCAATCACCAATGATGTAATCAATCATGCCTATGTAATGAAGTCTCCATAAAAACCCAAGAGGACTGGGTCTGGAGAGCTTCCCGGTAGCTGATCACGTGGAGCTTCCTGGAGGATGGAGGACTGGGGAGCATGGAACTCCACAGCCCTTCCCCCACACCTCACCCTGTGCATCTCTGTATCCTTTGCAATGTCCTTCATAATAAACTGACAAACATAAGCGTGTGTTTCTCCGAGTTCCGTGAGCCACACAGCAAATTAATCTAATTCACGGAGGGGATTGTGGGAACCCTGACTTATAGCTAGTCAGTCTGAAGCACAGGTAAAACAGTCGGCAGTTTGAGAACAACATCAGAAGTATGTGTGTCTGGGCAGGCAGAAGAGAAGTGCCAGCCCTGGACACTGAGCCCTCACCCTATGGGATCTGATGCTATCTCCAGTTCGATCATGTCAGAATTGAATTGGAGGGCACCCAGCTGGAGTCCCCTGCGGAACTGGTTGCTGGTTTGCTGCTGGGGAGAAATCTCCACACATTGAGTCACAGAAGTCTGTCTTCTGTGCTGATTATTGCTAAGAGCATAGAAAAAACACTTTACTGTGGTTTGTGTTTTTCCTACTCACTCAAAGTGCTTCAGAGGAGTGGAGTTGTTTAGGGAGGAAAGAGGAGCAGTGGTGTGGAAATGAGAGTTGAGGAAGCACCTCAAGACACCTACTACTCCTAGAATTCCCAGTGCATGGCCTGTGAGAGAAACAGGACTCCAGGGAATAGAGGCTGTCAGCCCACCGAACTTCTGTTTCACTGTTACAAAGGGATGGATATCAAAGAATGAGAAAGTAGGCATATTTGTGGTGACATCATTTGAACCTCTAAATCCAGAGCTTGCTGAAGAGCTTTCTGATTATTTGAATAGTTTTCTCATTTGTTTGTTTTTAAACAACTAAAAGAGTATTGACTGATACAAAGATATTTGAAGGGAAATATAATTAGTTAAGATTTAGATATATTGCATTTGAGATTTCACCATCAAATTAAAGGTCACTTTTTTAAGCTACTCTGCCATAAAAAAGAATGAAATACTCCCATTTGCAACAACATGGATGAGCCTGGAGAAACTTACGTTGAGTGAAATAAGCAAAGCACAGAGGGATAAATACCGCATGTACTCACTCACATGTGGGAGCTAAGAGAGAAAGAAGGAAGGAAAGAAAGACCACAGTGGTGCTTTGGACTTGCAGAGGGAGGGAACATTCTTTGGTCTACAAAGTGGAGTTGGGGGTAAGGAGGGAGAGGGAAGTTGGAGATAATTGGGTGGGGGACTTGGGGTACAAACACAATTTGTGGTAATGGGTATGCTGCCAGTATGAATCTGGCCCTCACATCATGGACACAAGGGTTGACAATCAGCTTTGTATCTCATGAATATTCATAACCAATAAAAAAACAAATTAAGAGTTACATAGTGATTTTGAAATGTTTAGAAAAACAGGATTTCATTTAAGTTTAGCTTAGCAGAGGGTACATTTATTATCTGTGAACAAATGTGTACTATAAGATATTTCCTTTAGAACTCACAGCATCAATAGACAGTGCTTTTTGCACTTCTTTTCATATTCAAGTACATTGAGATTTAAGACATTATCCTAATTGAAGTTTTAAACATTTCAAAAGAACGATGTAGGTGGTACCATTTATCGTCTTGAATACAAAGCGATAAATATACCATGTGAAATATCTCCTTTTATGCAGCAGTATTTGGAAAGGTTAAGAAACACAGAAGGAGGTGTAGCCACGTTTAATAGAAACAGCATCTAATATTTATACATAACTTTATTATGTAAAGGATTTTACTATACTCTGTATTGTCTGTGTCCCATAGAAAACGTTAAATGGACTATTAATAAGAAGCAAACAAAGAGATGCTTTCAGTCAAAAGTTCACAGCAGCTTTGAAATGGAAAGCTCTGGTTTAATTTCATACAAGCAATACAACCACAAATTCATAGTATGAAGTTTGTCACCCAATTTGTATTTCCTAGTCATATGGACACAAGGGTTGACAATCAGCTTTGTATCTCATGAATATTCATAACCAATAAAAAAACAAATTAAGAGTTACATAGTGATTTTGAAATGTTTAGAAAAACAGGATTTCATTTAAGTTTAGCTTAGCAGAGGGTACATTTATTATCTGTGAACAAATGTGTACTATAAGATATTTCCTTTAGAACTCACAGCATCAATAGACAGTGCTTTTTGCACTTCTTTTCATATTCAAGTACATTGAGATTTAAGACATTATCCTAATTGAAGTTTTAAACATTTCAAAAGAACGATGTAGGTGGTACCATTTATCGTCTTGAATACAAAGCGATAAATATACTATGTGAAATATCTCCTTTTATGCAGCAGTATTTGGAAAGGTTAAGAAACACAGAAGGAGGTGTAGCCACGTTTAATAGAAACAGCATCTAATATTTATACATAACTTTATTATGTAAAGGATTTTACTATACTCTGTATTGTCTGTGTCCCATAGAAAACGTTAAATTTGGTAGGGATCCTATTTTTTCAAATCAGGAAACTTGGACTCAAAAGTTAGATGACTGGATGCTGAATTAGGCAAACCAGGGAGAAAGTAACAAGCTCTTCCACTTGCCTTGTTTTAGAATCACATTTTTATCTGGGAATAATGGTTTTTCCTTTTAGGCACTACACATTTTTGATATTGCATATTTGAATATCAAATTTAAAGTCTGATAGAGAATTTTTGTCATACCACATTTTGGATGTGCATTTGTTTTCTGGCCTATTTATTAGACAGTATATTTTGTCTGCAAATTTTACTTTATTTATTTCCATGAGTTTTGAGAAAACCAATTTTTTTTCTCACGCATTTTCCCAAGTCATGCTCCTATCATGGTCATTAGCACCAAAAGCACTTCTGCCATTTTAATACAAGTAATTAAAAAGTTTGAATGAGACTGTTGACTAAAAGGAAAGAAAGACTGCTCAGCTATAGTGCATATCATTGTAGCAGCAATGACTAAATTGTCATAGGTCTTTAAAAGGAGCTTTTTTAAAAACATAATTTAACTCTTTTTCATAATCACTTGCAGCTTTTCACATGAGTATGAAAAGGGAAAAAAAGACAAGATAAAAATACAGCTGATTTTTACAAAACCTTTAAGATTCGAAAATCTGTATCAAAAATTGAAACCTTAAAATGAACTTGAATCTTGCTTATATAGAACAATACCTCTTAACAATTCAACATTCATTTAGACAAAGATTATCCTGTAAGTGCTTTGTAGACATATGAAAATACCAGCCAAAGTTATTATTGAAAGACTAAAAATCAATTTGCAGCAACTTGTGAATTACATGTTGTTGCTATTAAATTCCCTTTACTGGCTGTAATTTGTACATATTCTTAGAAAGATGGTTTTTACTTTTTTTTCTTCTTTTTAAAATTATTATTGTTAACATAGTGTTCATGTATCTCACAAAGCTTAATGTTTAGTAGACTTAACAGCAATATAGTAAAATGTTAAACTTATGATGCTACTTTTACAGTTACTATCTTATAAACTGTGCCAATATACAGTAAACAGTTAAAACTTAAAATATATATATATATATATTGTAAATCATTCACAATGCTAATTATAGAATAATCTAAATATTGCTGAGAACTTAAAATATATATATATATTGTAAATCATTCACAATGCTAATTATAGAATAATCTAAATATTGCTGAAGTTTAAATAAATGAAAAATTTGTACCATGTGCACTAAATAGTTCTTCTAGCTCAAACAATGATTCAGATAATCTAAGAAAAGGGGAAGAAAACCTTTTTCTGTAAAGTACTAGACAGCAAATATTTCAGGTTTTGTGGGCCGCATACCTCTCTGTCCCAAATTCTTCTTCTTCCTCTTTGTTTTTAAATAACATTTCAGAAAAGT
>NW_007739945.1:0-579 GCF_000696425.1 Galeopterus variegatus
CACACACACACACACACACAAACACACACTTGCAAGATGCTGTTGATGCTTCTTAATGCTGCTGACCAAGGGATCACATTCTACGAACTGCACTCAGGTATCCAGACTGAGACCACGTGACAAAACCTCACACAGCACTAACGTAATGATGGCCCAATCGTGTTGAAGACCATGTCTGTTTTTCTTCCGGATTTCTGAATTTGTTGCCATCACCCTAGATTGCCAAAGGCACCCAGAGACTCCCCTGTGCCTGAAAAGGCAAGATTTTACAGGATGAGCGCAAAAAGAATGACAAGAGTAACTTTCAGGTTACAGCGTTCAGAAACCGGTTTAAACAGCAAGATACTGGTCTTGATGCCAGGCTGCTGTCTTGAAAGCAATTTTTCCCCAAATCTATCCTCACCTCAACACACCCCCCACCCTCGCTTTAAATTATCAAGGACCAAGGCTGGATGACATTAATGCATAAAAACCCCACTGCCACTTAGAATGTATGTCCTCTCCATCGGGGCACCCAAGGGACAGAGAGAAGGACCCCCCCATTTCCAGCCTGGAGGATGGTAGAAGAGCTGTGCAGAG
>NW_007739945.1:1824-7569 GCF_000696425.1 Galeopterus variegatus
ACACCGACCGAGAGCCAGGCCACGTCACACCGACCGAGAGCCAGGCCACGTCACACCGACCTAGAGCCAGGCCACGTCACACCGACCTAGAGCCAGGCCACATCAACTTGGCGGGGAGGCAAGCAGGGACCAAGGGAGACACTGAGGTTTGACTTTTCTAAGCCACCTTTGAGCACCTGGCAGTGACAGTGAGAGCCAGGGGCCTGCCTGGATCAGCAGTGGCAGTGTCTGATGACCGGCCACAGCGTACGGAGGTCAGCCAGGGGAGAAGCCCAGCTGACACCAGCCACACTCGAGGCAGGAACCAACACGAAGAGCCATTGACCTGAGGCCACAGCCCCTACCCGGAGGACCCAGCCCCTTCCCCCCTGGAACTGTGAGGTCCCATGGGCACAGCCCTCACTCACCCACACCCCAGATGCCAGCTCAGGAGGAGCAGCAGTGGCAGGGAGCAGGAGATGGAAGATTCAAAGCATTTTTTCCTAGAAAGATGGAGCACTCCTTGAAGGCTCTGTTTAAATGATCAAATCAGACATTCACTCAAACCAAATTAGACATTCAGTTTTTTCCTTTCGGATTCGGGCAGGGTGGGATAGGAGAAATCGTGAATCAAACTAAAACAGCTATGCACAAAATATAGAAATTACATTTTCTCTTCACATCCGAACTGCAGCGGGAGGTAAATTTTTCAAAGACGTTACACCCGCCTGCCCTTTCTTGTGAGAACAACAGCTCGGATTAATTTCAGAATTTACAAAACACCCAGATAACAATGAGGACACAAATTCTTCTCCTGCTCTACAGAGAAGGGAGTTACCTAGCAATGCGTTACTGATTTATCGTACCAGCTGTATGTAAATTAAATTTGAAAACTCAAATTGATTTCATTTCCCGTCACTGGACATCCAGGTGGCTGGTTGACTTCATTAAAATTGACGTGGGGGTTAATCATTTCGCCCTTTGACTTCCACCTCTTCCAAATCTGATGCTTTGATGTTCCTGCTGCACACTGCGGGGGTGGGGGGAGCAGAGGAGAGGAAGCAGCGGCTGATGAATCACCCAGGAGATGAATTCTTCAAGACGTCCTCCCCCACACCCGAGCAGGGTGTGTAATCACGGTGGCGGCTGGCCACAGGTGCCTCAGTGACACAGCCAGGCGAGGTGGACATCAGTGAAGTGCCATCAGCTCACAGGGAGCTTCGCTGTCCTCAGTGCCCCCTGACCTCCCAACACAGGCTTTACCCAGGGAAAGAGCCCACAGCCGCTCATCCTCAGGAATCCCTGACAGAACAAAGCTCCAGCCACAGCTGACAGCTAGGCCAGGATGGGGGGAGTAGCTTTTCCATGAGGCAGAGGGAAAAAGCAGGGTTGGACACCCACTCTCTGAGGCCCCGCTGACTTCAGATGCTTGAGAGACAGATGGATCACTGACTTATTAAATTCCCAGGAAAAGAAAATCATCAGACCCCTCATCAGAGAGCACCTCATATACCAGGCTCTGGCTAGAAGCTGTCACCCAGATGCTCTTAAAAACAGAACATATGGGGTTAATTGCATGATTTTTTTTTTTTTTTCAGCTCTTCTGAGGATGCAGGCAGAGCTGTGTTCGGCAAGGGGTTTGAAGGTGAGTTTACAGAAACCATTTGTGAAAATTAGGTGAGAAAACATCTCCTTCCTTCATCAGCTGCATGGTGCTGTTGAATCCACTTCCAAAGATTCTTTTTTAGACTAAGGACCAAACATTTAACTGAAATTCCATCCTGAGACCATAAATACTTTGCAGACACCTGCTCAGATCATGGCAACAAGTGCTGCCACTGGTGGGACAGCAACATGGCAGCGCCTGCGAGAATGTACGCTGGTCCCGCAGCCTTGGTCTCAGCCCAAGTGCTAAATGTTCATTTTCATAGTCTTAAGACTCAACCCCAGGATACGGTGTTTTCCTTGAAACAATGCTGGAAATGGTGGCCAGGATCTCAAATACACATCCAAGCATCTATAGCACTGACAAGGCACCTGCAACAAGGTGGAAATTTCACGTGAGTGTGGGAACACCTGTGTGAGAGTCTTGGCTCAGCCTCTTTCTAACTCCACTACCCTGGATAAGTCACTTCTCTGTTCTTAAAACAAGAGTTATATTAATGCCCAACGGGCCTACTTCAGTTCAATGAACCTGTGTCAAGAACTTCAGGAGGAGCTGAGGGCTGGGAGTGTGAAGGTCGTCTTTCCCAGGCTTGTAGTCTGCAGCCCTGGCTCTCCCTTGCTGGGTACCTCAGGCAAGTTTCTCCACCTTAAAATTCAGTTACCTCAAGAGGAAGGTCACCCAGGCAAGCGCTGGAGTCAGACAAATCTCAACCGTGCCATTTACTAGCTACCAACTTGAGTAAGTTATTACCCTTTCCTTATCTGTAAAAAAAGGCATCATAACGGCAGTTGTATAAAGTTGCTGTGAATATGAAATGAGAACACACACGTACATAAATCCCCTGCCACACTGCCTGAAATAAAGGACTCCACTCAGGTAGGTATTTTGTTGTTGTTTTTAAGGAAAAAAAGCAGTTTATGGTGAGAAGAGTTAACTGGTACCATGAAGGTTACTTAGCAGGTGCTAAATAGTTGTCAAGTTTTCCTTCACCAGCACTGAATCTTCAAAGAGCAAGGACTACAGACCCTTAAAGAGAGAATTAAAACAAAATGTGATAAGGACAAGCACAGGCCTTGTAAACTACTGTGGGACACAAGGAAGGGGAGGGTCTATCTGAGAGAGGCTGGGAGGCCTCAAGAAGGAGGCGACACTGGACTGAGGAGGAGTCTGACCAGAGCAGAGGGAGTGAGGTCATTCAGACAAAGGCAGAGTTTGGTGGCGCACTGGATAGTGTGCCGCTTGGGAAGTGCGGTGGCGCTCCCGCCGGAGGGTTCGGATCCCACATACAGACCGGTTCCCGCTCACTGGCTGAGCAAGGCGCGGGAGCAACCCCGAGGGCTGTGAAGGGGAGGGTCTATCTGAGAGAGGCTGGGAGGCCTCAAGAAGGAGGCGACACTGGACTGAGAAGGAGTCTGACCAGAGCAGAGGGAGTGAGGTCATTCAGACAAAGGCAGAGTTTGTGCAAAGCTGGAGCTCGAGCTGTGTGTAGCATGGATAGGGAGTAATGAAAATTTGATGTGATTAGAAGCCGAGGCACGAGCTGGAAGGAAAAAGGCAGAAATGCAGCAGCATCAAATTGTGGTGGGCGTTGTATGTCATGCTAAGAATTCAGGCTTCACCTTTGGGCCAGTGTTGCACAATAAGAAGCCCATGGGTTGTTTACATTAGAATAACCTAGTGGTTTTTAGAAAAGCAGGAGCCTGGGCTCCACCCCAGACTTACTGAAGCAGAATCTCTGGAAGGGAGGCCCAGGGCTCCCCAAGGGATTCTGGTGCACACTAAAGTTTGAAGACCATTGCTATTGACGATGGGACCGCTGTGAAGGGTTGAAAGCAGTTGAAGGTTACATTAAAAGCTGTGATTTGGAGGTAAGACTGACAGCGTGCAAGGATGCCTCAGAGCGGGTGGGAATCTGCAGGCAGGATGGCGGCTGAGCTGCAGCAGAGGAGTTGAGGGCGGACGGCAGGCCAAGCCAGGGAGCCTTCCGAGTGGAAGGAGGTGGTGGGCTCAGGTCTCCGTAGTCAGGTCAGAATGCTGGGAATACGAGACTGGAAGAAGAGTCCTGGAAATTTTCAATCCTTTCTGGAGGAACAGAGAGAGTGAATGAGTTAGACGTTAAACAGGGGTGAATAATCCGTGGACAGATTTGCAAGGGCAGTTCAGAAATCTTGTTAGAACCATTGCTTTCTGGAAGTTATCTATAAACAGGTGACAGACATTATCTTCTTTTGAGAGGTGGGAGCTGCCAGTGGCTGGAAGTGACAAAGCTCTGCTTCCTTTGTTCGGCCTACAGAGAACCATTAGAAAGCCCACCAGCAGGCCTGTCAGACGAAACAATAGAGAAAAATCAATGTGCCCCTCACCTTATAAACTAGAAAAAGAATGGGAGAAGAGGGTGGCCCTCAGGCAAAAAAAAAGACTTTACCCAATAATATAATAAGCCCGGCATTCCTATAGGACAAATAATAAAGAAAAATAAAACTCCTCTTCCTAAGGTAAAGCAGGCTAAAACCAAAGCTAGGGAGGAGATGCCGAGGGGACAGCGCGGCCCTGTCCTATTTCTTCCTCCGCTTTTCTTGAATTATCCTTTCCACTTTTTCCAGCTACCCAGCTATGCTCATGGATTTCATTAGAATATGAATGAGAAGCCCTTTGGGAGAATTTTATGCTGTCATGGCAACAGTTGTCACGGCAACTGTTAATTAATTGGATGCTGATGAAGTGGAGGAAGAGAAAAAGCCAACCAGAATGGATACGACTCTAGAGGGAGTCATGGTGTGTAGTAATTACATGAATTTCATTCAGCAAAGGCAGGCAGCGGGTCAGAAATGCACGTACCTCCCCACAGCCACCTCCTGCTGGAGAGGCTGCTCTCAGACCAGGCACATGGGAGTGAAAAACCCTCAGACGGCTGCCCCAACCTAGGCAGATTCTCCAGGAAGATGAAACCTCCTCACACGAGTTCGAGTCTACTGCGTGGCCCTGATCGGAGGCCCTAACCCGCAGTAATTGCTGCCTTCGTGCTTCCACTATAGCAAATGGTACCAAGCAGGGAGGAAAAGAGCATGCGACCCTGCAGAGATGTTCACATGGGAAGTGTCTTCTGCTTGAGGGCAGGGAAGTTTGGTTTATCACCACTGACTCCAGGTGACACCGTGGCTCCTACACACACAAGAGGGCTCACAGTGCGAGAGGAACGCCAGCCTGGGGGTGGAGGAGGAGGATCCAACTAGGAGAGGTCCCAAAAGAAGCACTCACAAGTCCCCTTTCTGTTAAGAAAGCCAAGTGGAGAATGGAGCTACGGCCACTGCTGAGATTTTTTTTTTTTTTACACGGTATTGCCATCCACCCTCCCCTCCCCTCACCTCCTTTTCCTCAATCACCCAAATCATACTCAGACCCCAGGGAATTGGGGATTTGATTTCTTAAATGTTTTCTGGACATTTCCCTCTCACTTGGCCATGGAGGTGAATGCGGAGCAAATAGGAAATGTTGAGCACAGTTAAGAAGCCCTCCCGCCGCGCCCCTCCTTCCTGGCTCTAGCCAAGAAAACCTTGGCAAGGAGGAGCCCAAGGCAGGGAGGGACCTTCCTTCCTGCCCACAAGCTCAGCCCTCCAACTATGACTCTGCTGGGCTTTCCATCACTCTTCCCTCCTGACCATTATTTACAAGTTTTGTGAATAAAAATGTGTGGAGTGTTTGGAGATGGGATGCTGAAAGCAATTTCTAAAGCTGCAAACTGAGCCGCCGTCTGGAGCAAGCGGACAGTGCAGCCCTGATGGAGCGTCCACTCTTGTCTTCACAACCACCTGAAAAATCCATGCTTTTCTCACAATCGTGTAAGTGCACAAAAAGCACTACCTGGGATTGTTTTTATTAAAATCATCATTATTATTATTTTCCCAAAGCACCTATCATGTAGAGGCACTGGACAAGGTGCCACCCAAATGTACCTTACTTCTGCTTTCAAAAAGTTTACAGTCTTAAACCAAAATGAACTAATTAACAAACACTTTTCTATTCAAAAAGATGTTTTCAAGAAGAGAGAGAGAGAGAGAGGAAGGAAGGGAAGGGAAGGGAGGGGAGGGGAGGGGAGGGGA
>NW_007739945.1:8549-11017 GCF_000696425.1 Galeopterus variegatus
GAAGGGAAGGGAAGGGAAGGGAAGGGAAGGGAAGGGAAGGGAAGGGAAGGGAAGGGAAAAAAGAAAAGGAAAAGGAAAGAAAGACACCTAATCTAAGCCTCCCCCTTGGAGGCGCTTACACAGAAATTCTAAGCCACCAATGTACCTACTTTTCTTTTTTAAATTTGGGGGTGGGGATCTGGGCACTTGACCTTGGTGTTATCAGCACCACGCTCTCCCAGGTGAGCTGCAGGCCAGCTCCCCAGCAACACACATTCACGTTCCCCTTCCCCTATCAGCACCTCGCCACCCTACGCACAAAAGCTGATATTTTCCACATGAACCTAGAACAAAGCACACATCTGGTCATGTAAAAAAGGAGGAGCACCTTTTCCTTTGCTCAGTCAGCCATTCTAAGAAAGTGCATTTCCTTTTTGTTCCAGATAGCCAATTACTGTCTTTGCAGATAGAACTGAAGACAGGACAGGGGAGGGAGCAAAAAGAAAGGCGGACATCAGTCAATGATCTGTCTCCAGATCACTCATGCCATCTGCTCTGACTTTCCTGCCTTCCTGACAAACACCCAAAGCACCTAGAAAAGGAGTACGAAAAGCAGATTCCCATGTGATAATATGCATAAGGTACATAATTTGTTGCTGAAATGATTGACTGACGAAGTCATTTTGGTCTGTGACAAAGGAAACCATAAATGCCCCCCTTGACCTCTGGAATATTTAAAATTGCTGCAAAGATTACCTCACTCTCATTTGAGAAATCATTAAGGGTTCACTATGCAATTTGCAGCATGTCAAGGTTTCTAAGTGGTGATAAAATCTCCAGTAGTTTCAGGAAAGAAATGGAAGGCAAGCCAGCGCGGCTGCAGGCTTCCCTGCTCTGCCAGCCTGGAAATCATTTCACAGAATCTTCAGAACTGAACAGCCATGCACTCTGGGTTCTCAGAGTAGATTTTATTTCCCTTAAAAATTGAATCCATTTATATAGGACGTGTTCAAAAGAAGCCACCCTGCACAACCCTTCCTTTTATTATTATCACTGTGATTCATTCAAAACGAACCATTTTTGCATGTCAGAAAGTTGCCCTATTAATTTGTAAAGATGCACAGTATGGTTTCAGCATTCATTCTAGTTCATTGCATCCTTAGGACAGTAAATTTATTGTGGGTCACAGGGGAAAGATTTCTTTCACTACCTCCCAGTCAAGTGCAGATATACAGATACCAGAAAAAGAAAAAATATGAGCTGATGGGTTTTGTTTTGTTCTGGTTTGTTTTTTTCATTTTAGGACAACTTTAAAATATATTCCAGAGCATAGTCCAAAAAATCAGGTCCTATTCCATGTAAAATATAACCTACTAAAGCAATATATTTCTTCTGATTCATGCATTCAACATTTTTTTTTCCTTTTTGTCTTTTTTTTTCGTGTCCGGCAACGGATCGCAACCCTCAGTGTCGTGCCCGTACTTGCATTCAACATTTTTAATGCCTCACCCTGGATGTCTTGGAAGGCCCAGGTTCAAATCCTGGCCCCACCACCCCCTCCAATCTCATACAAGACACTTAACCTGGTTAAGCATCAGTTTCTATACCTCTAAAGCGAGTACAATACTTAGGAGAATTATGAGGTGTTTAGAAACTCAAGTAAGGTCACAGATATATGTATATATTTACACATACGTACATACATACACCCATATATATATATGTGTTATACACATATGTACAGACACATATTTACATACATAGACACATATGTTCACACACACACACATATGAAGGTGCACCCTGTAAATGTTGGCGTCAAGCATCACAGTAGGACAGAGGAGATAAAGCCCAGCCTGGGCCTGCCGTGAGCACGAGCGTAACATCTAGCGCCGTTCTTCTCTCCTACACTCTCCTTCCTGCCTACTGCTCGGCAAACTGCACACTAGTAGCCTGTTCAGAAGTCACACTGCCTTCCTCATGTGCTGAATGCTGGCGTGATTCTGGACTGGCTTTGGAGAATTCTTGGGGACAAGAACCCTCTTCATTAAGTTCAGCCTCTTCTTTCTTCTGAAATTCTTCATTCCACATGACCAGGCGTTAGATTCTACATTATTCCTTTCCCGACAGTTCTTCAAGACCTTTCCTCGTTTACCCACATATAAAAAGACTCCTGCCTCCCAGTTCTGTGACCTTTGCCCCTTTCTTGCACTGTTGTCACAGAGCACCTCTTGATTGACCTTAACTTGGCTGAGAACTTCGTCCCTTTCTCCTGGTCTTTCCTGTCCTGCTCCCATCAGCATCCTGCCAGACTTGTTGCCCAAGAGAATGACCTAGCTGATGTCTGGCTGCAAAGTCACTCAACTTCTGGACCTCAGTGGGAGTCACCTACTCTCGCTCATTCTTGCAGCCATACCTTGGACCTCATCATCATCATGTAAAAGCAGAGGCCAAATGCCCATTTCTGAACAAGGCCACCATTCCTGACG
>NW_007739945.1:11962-19211 GCF_000696425.1 Galeopterus variegatus
GCTTGGCAAACTGCACACTAGTAGCCTGTTCAGAAGTCACACTGCCTTCCTCATGTGCTGAATGCTGGCGTGATTCTGGACTGGCTTTGGAGAATTCTTGGGGACAAGAACCCTCTTCATTAAGTTCAGCCTCTTCTTTCTTCTGAAATTCTTCATTCCACATGACCAGGCGTTAGATTCTACATTATTCCTTTCCCGACAGTTCTTCAAGACCTTTCCTCGTTTACCCACATATAAAAAGACTCCTGCCTCCCAGTTCTGTGACCTTTGCCCCTTTCTTGCACTGTTGTCACAGAGCACCTCTTGATTGACCTTAACTTGGCTGAGAACTTCGTCCCTTTCTCCTGGTCTTTCCTGTCCTGCTCCCATCAGCATCCTGCCAGACTTGTTGCCCAAGAGAATGACCTAGCTGATGTCTGGCTGCAAAGTCACTCAACTTCTGGACCTCAGTGGGAGTCACCTACTCTCGCTCATTCTTGCAGCCATACCTTGGACCTCATCATCATGTAAAAGCAGAGGCCAAATGCCCATTTCTGGCCAAGGCCACCATTCCTGCCGGCCAGCTCATTCCCTCGGGTCTGGTCTACCTTCCTATTATTACATTCCATCAAGACCTTCAGTTTCTCAGCCCTTCTCTTTGCCACGAGTCCATCTTCTCTCTCGTGACTACTGATCCTTTCTTATTCAACCGGGTTTCCAGGAAGCATCTATTCATTTTACCAAAACACTCAATTCACTTGACCTCCTCCCTGTCCTTGCACAGCATCCTCACTGCCAGCCTGGGACCGATGCAACCTCCCCTTCTCTGGTTAGCCCTATGCTGGGCTGCTGAGTGATCCTAAAGGAAGGCATGAAGGCAGGTGAGTGGTGCCCCTGCCAGCCTGAGGTCTCCCACAGCAACTGACCCTAAAGGACACTTACTCTTACCTTTCTTGTCCATTTCTCCCTCCCATGCGCCCCAGTTCCAAAACTTCGCCACTTTTTTCCATCCACAACCTAATCTTTCTGCATTTCACTTTGCAAATTAACTAGCATCTTATTTCACCAAGGAAATAGATGCTACCCACAGAAAACTCCCTCAACACACACACCCACGTATGTCTTGTACATACCTACATCATTTCTCATTTCTTCCCAAATCTGGGAGCGGGGGGCGGGGGGGTTCTTCCATTCGATTCACTCAAATGTCAATTTCTTTTATTTAAAATCTCATCTGAGAACTTATCCTGTAAGTTCATTCCAGTCTCTCCTATATTTTTAAGCCCTATCTTTTGATCGTGTCCTCTTACAGAAGCCCTCCTTCAACTCAGAGCTCCCACTACCCCACCTCTCCTACACTGAATAGCCAAACTACTCAAAAGAGCAATCCACACTGTCCTTTCTCCCTCGTCACTCTTCATTCAACCCATCATAAAGGGTCATACGTACACTTTCTGTTGGGTGTTTTTACCTAGGATTGAAATTTCTGGATAAGAGTTCAGTATTTTTTCAGCCATAGTGGACAGAGCCAAACAGTGTTCCAAAGTGGTTTCCAAATTACCTGTGCACACTCCCATGAACAGTGTATGCGAGTACGTGTTGTTCTTAACAGCCCATAGTATTTTTCGTCTGTCTCACTTTAGCTATTCTGGTGCATAGGTACTAGCATTTCATTGTGGCTTTAACTGGCATTTCCCTGATGACTAATTAAGTTGAGCAAATTTTCCTATGTTTATTGGCCTCTTAGCTATCCTCTTTTGTGACGTTCCTATGCAAATATTTTGCCCATTTTTCTATTGTGTTTCTGTTTTTACTTATTGATTTGTAAGAGTTCTTTATATATTCTGGATATGAGGCCTTTGTGGAATATATATTGGCAAATCTTTTCTCACTCTTTTCACCTGTCTTTTCAGTCCTTTATGATGTCTTTCGATGAACAAACTTTTTTATTGGGCAATAGTAAATTGCCCAATTTTTTTCCTTTATCCATTCCTTTTTCTTTTTAACTCCTGCTTTAAGAAAAACAAGTCTTTGCTTACTCCACGGTCATGAGATGTCCACCTATCTTCTAAAAGCGGGATTTTTTTTACCTTTCACAATTAGGTCTGAAACCCATCTGGAAATTCTAGATATGTACAGTGTAAGGTAGGCTGTTATTTGATTTTGAATCCCTAGCACCTAATACAACACCCGTAATTCAGTTAACCCTTAATCAATATTGGCAGGATTGAACTGATTAGTAAGACAGCATTTGGGAGATACAGCAGGGAAAAGCAAAATTTGGGCCAGAGCTATGTGTCATCATAAATCTTCCCTGAGTAGGTCATATATTCTGGTTTCTACACCTCCAGTCGCTGCACGCCTGCTACACAGCCAGCTTCTAATAATTTTTAACCCAATCTTCAATCTTCAATGAGAAACCAAAACCTCAGAATTTTTGCTTGACCTTTACAATAAAAGGAGTTGCATCTCAGGAAAACTATGGCCATTTCACACTCCAACATACATTTCTGAGGACTAAAAAGCTTCCAAAAATCTAAAACCACCTTCATGCACAAAAACGGACCACATGGAAAGCAGAACGCTACTTTTAATCTTTTTTAAATAAGCCATTTTTATCAAAACAAAGATGATAACATGCCATAAATAGAAAGTTAACTGCTTCTCACTTGCTGGAGGTCCCTTTTAAGAAACGTCAGAGAAGATATGTGATTATCTCCCAAACTAGAAAACAAATTCCCCCGTTACTGTGGGTTGGGCCTTCTTGTATATCATGCCACGGTTCACTCCCTGTATGAGGTGCTTCCATAGATTCCTTCTCTTTGAGACTGAAAGATATTGAAATACAATATAAAAGGTGACAAGATAAGAAAAGGGGTGTGATAAAATTTTAGACTTGAACCAAAAGGGAGTGGAAAACCACATTTGGGCTTAATGAAAAAAGATGCTGTGGTCAGATGAATGACAGAGAAAATTGTTTTCTCAGTGGCAAGAGAGCTTGCTGGGAAATCAGCGCATTCCCGGTCTGAGCCAGTGGTCTGAGAAAGAGAAGAAAGGGCAACGTCAAATGCACGGCTCAAGAGGAGCCTGAATTTAGCCCTGATTCTGTGCACAACATAAAGGATGCAGAAGACAAACATTACCAAGGGTCCTCTGGCTTGTGGCTGTGAAGAGTGATAGCTGTGACCACCGGAGAAGCGACCCGGGCCTGGGTGAAGTGAGAGGAGGACGGGCAGCTCTTTCTGCACCTTGCCTCTGAGCGCACAGCAGTTCCGGCACACTGAGTGGTCTGCCAGGCAGACACACGTGGAACCAAGTCACACGAGTCACCTGGGAGCCTGAGAGCTTTATTTAAGAAGCAAGGAAGCCAAGACCCAGCTCAGAGTCCTACTGTGTACTGAAAAGAGTAAACGACACAAGATAGTACATGAGTATTGCATGGTATTAGCTGTTCTGCTGGGATCCCCAAGTGCCTGACAAGTTGGCAAAGGGACTTGGATGACAAAGAAAACTGCCTCATAGCACCTAATAAATATGTATGGAGCACTTTTTGTAGACATGTCTGTCGATAGGTGGAGTGCTGTGATTCATCAAAGTGCCTTGATCTTTTCCACATCAGAAGACCTGGATTCAATTTAAACTCTGTCCCGTATTAGATGGCAAGACCTTTGTCAAGGTGTGTATTCCTCGTGAGGCCTCCATTTTCTCGTGTGTAGAAGTGAGCATCTGGATTAAATGCCTGAACGGCCTCCAGCTCTGAAACTCTGCGGTGCACTCTCTGAGGACGTTGGCCTCCCAGTCGGTGCAAGTTAATCAGCTCGCACCATCCATCACTGTTCTGTCTGAGGTTTTATTTCCCTAATCAGATTTGGGTAAATTTTCAGCCCCTCTCTGTCTCTTACTTCCAATCCAATAAAACCTATATGGATTTGTTTTGCATTTCACTTAATGTCATTATACTTTCCAACAGTCACTGCCTAACCATTTCCCTGCCTGTAGCATAATTAGCTATTAAAGAGCTACAAGGGCATAGTTTTCAAATTTGCATCCTCTTTTTCTGAGGTAGATTGATTCTAAACTGATTAAAATATCTCAGAATTTCAAATACAATTTTTAAAATGCAACAGATTTGCAAGACTGCCTCATGACTGTGCCATGCCAAGGGGGTTGCTGGCTCTTGCTGACTGCCAAGGAAGACAAATTACTAATTCTGACGGTGACTCTGGAACAAGATGTGAATGCCCAGCACTTAGCATGACAGCGCCCCCTCATTCACTGACTTCTGCAGGGTCTGTAAGAGTCCAAAGCTGATGTCTCAGATTTCCCTGGATCAGTCTTCTCAGTCAGCAGACAGGAATCGCTCACCATTCTCTCTTGCTCCCCACGTGCCCAGCTTCTCAATAAAGCTATGATCCTTTCCTCTTCCCAAACCCTGCTAAGTTCATTGCCTCAGTGGAGCCTGTGAAGGATCTCTCTAGCTGTGGACCTAGATTCCACCTCATAACCACCTTGCCTGGAATCCTGAACCTCACACTTTGAGCCTCATATCAGTGAACTTTTATTCCAACCTATCAGATGTCTCCACCTGGACCAGGACCAGCATTATGAGATAATTGAAGCCAAATGTGGTCACCAGCACCACGCAGCATGCCTGCTGACACCCAGACACCCAGCTCACCCACATCTACTCCCAACTCTCCGATATGTCTATAAATGCCAATAAAACCAACCAAGGGATTTCCTGGTATCAACAATCCCAGTGTGAACTGATTACTGTGGGGTTTGTTGGTTTGTTTTATATGTGTTGTGTTTCTTTGGCAGCTGGCTGGTACCTGATTACTGTGTTTTGATCCCTTTGGCTTTTTCAGAAACAGGACTATCTGCAGACTCTAACACCATCATAGGACCAGATGAGGATGGTCCCTCGTGGAAATCCCAGACACCAAAGCCACACTGATTCAAATGCCATTGCCAGGAGCAAAGCCCAGAGCGTCAAGCCAAATAGAATTATGGGTGTCTGGTTTTTGTTTTCATGCCTTTAGAATGCATGTTTTTCTTATCTTTTCTTGTTAAATTGTAAGACTCTTAAGCCAAAAAACCATATACATTCCCTTTTAATCTGACAATGGGATTAACTCCGTATTGTAGTATTTATCAAACATTGTTACTATGCTATTAAAATGCCAAATCAGACAAAGGCTACCAAAGTCTGGTGAGATTAATAGGAATCAGGGACCCACACCTTATAACTCCTGCCAAGATCACACCCATTACATACGGGATGAAGGGTCCTGCCTCCACGGATCAGCCTCTCCAGCTCTGCTCTCCACGGATCAGCCTCTCCCCCCTTGCCTGACAGAGTGACCCTTCCTCCACGGCTGCACAAGTCAGAATGGTGACAAGGGAATTTCCAAGGCAACGCATGTGACTTTAGATCTGTGTCAATACCTCTTTTGGGAAGTAGGTCATTCCCCACATCGAATTAGAGGGTCTTTTTTTTCTGGCCTGGCATAAAATTAAGTGGAATGTTTCTGCCTTAAAAGAACATAACACAGAAGCAAAGCTTTCTTATCTCCCTCCAGGTCTTGTCTGCAGACAGTGAGACTTCGTCATTAGGCTTATAAATATTTCTCATTTTAAGAGTGATAAGACTCAAACTGTGAGTGTGGGAGATTTCCTACTAACAGTGCAGTCCGAAAAATCAAAACTGATCTTTCTCTCCTTGTATCAAAATGGTCCTGCTCGGTAACAAGAAGTTACTAAATATTGCATCGGGTACTTTATGCTCTCCAAGGAAGATGCCCCTAGAAAACTCACATCCACTGTGGGGAATCAGAGGGACCCAAAGCACTCAAGCAAGGCCACATGCATTATGCTCTATACTCTATGAATAGCGCCAAGTGCCCCAGGAGCTCAGAGCAAAGCGGGCTTGACCTTGAAGTACCAGTAAGATTTCTAAACAAAGCAACAGGGAGGAGGCATTCCAGGCAGATAAAGGTGCATGAGCAGAAGGCAGGCAGGGCAACGTGTTTTGGGGGACAGTGGGTAAATCCAGTGTACTTGGAGTGTACCATGTGGGGGGAACATGGAGGAAGCACTGGGAAATTGGAATTCCTGGAGGTTCTTTCCATTATGTATGAGCATTCATTTAACCTTTGCAGACAATTACACAGCCCCACTGACCATGAGGTTGGAGGAAACATAATGGTTGGAAAGGCTCCTTATGTTCTTCAGAAGCTGCTTGATCACGACAGATCTAACCTCATCCCTGTTTCTATTACCGGCCACTGCATTGCCATACTTTGATTCCGCCTCTCTTTCTTGCTAGACTGTGAACTCCACGAGGGCAGTAACTGTCTCCTACTCATCTTTTAATCCTCAGCACTTGGCACAGTGCCCAGAACATAGTAGATGCTCAGTAAATATTGAATGAATTAATTAATAAATGCACCAATGGATATGATCACACATCCCTACCTCTCATCGTCATTTGTATTGTGCAAAAGTTTCTGGACAGCAATTGCATGTCTAGAGAGAGAATGTATCTAGTGGCAAATGTGGTGGTGGTTAAACAGCAGGAGAACAAGAAATTGTCATTCCGTACGTAGCAGTGACCAACAGTGGAGGGCTCCTTTCTGATACCCAAAACTACTGGACACCAAAAACATGAAACACGCAGGAGTCCAAAGAGAAGACTTCTTGCCAAAGAGTACCCGAGGCATAGCCTATCATTCAAGATTGCCTCCCAGGGGCTTTGGAGCAAACCGTGGGGTTTTGTAAATCCCCATCGCAGCTAAGCAAACCGATCATCTGGGATTTGTAGCTGGCTCATTAGACTGTATCCAGGGAAGGGGGCTGGGTATCAGGTTCGGCTCAGCTGCCTATAATTTTAAGCGCTTAATGGAATGATAATTTGCTGTTCAGTACGTTCATTTTGAAAAGCTTCCCTCATTCAGAAGGGAAAATGAATAAAACTGAGTCTTTTTGCTCCAAATCTGTGTGTAAACATCAATATGCTTCCACCAAAGAAACAGGTGGTTAAGAAGACATGGAAATAAGAAAGAGACCATTGGTGTCCCACAGAAAAATGTGGTGTGGTTGGTTGTATTAGCTCACCATGGGAAGCTCCCTATAACGAGATAAAATTCCAGTTCTTCCTCTCTATCCATCCCAGTCTTTAACAGTCCCCCAGCAGATTCAGGAAGCTGCAGGCTGAACAAGATACACAGATAAACAGAGGGGTGTGTGTGTGTGTGTGTGTGTGTGTGTG
>NW_007739945.1:19239-20474 GCF_000696425.1 Galeopterus variegatus
ATTTGTAGCTGGCTCATTAGACTGTATCCAGGGAAGGGGGCTGGGTATCAGGTTTGGCTCAGCTGCCTATAATTTTAAGCGCTTAATGGAATGATAATTTGCTGTTCAGTACGTTCATTTTGAAAAGCTTCCCTCATTCAGAAGGGAAAATGAATAAAACTGAGTCTTTTTGCTCCAAATCTGTGTGTAAACATCAATATGCTTCCACCAAAGAAACAGGTGGTTAAGAAGACATGGAAATAAGAAAGAGACCATTGGTGTCCCACAGAAAAATGTGGTGTGGTTGGTTGTATTAGCTCACCATGGGAAGCTCCCTATAACGAGATAAAATTCCAGTTCTTCCTCCCTATCCATCCCAGTCTTTAACAGTCCCCCAGCAGATTCAGGGAGCTGCAGGCTGAACAAGAGACACAGATAAACAGAGGGGTGTGTGTGTGTGTGTGTGTGTGTGTTTTCCACATCTATGTTTATCAAGTCATTAGGACTTATGTGAAATGGTAGTCTAGAATATTTTCCACTCAAATTAAATGCAAACAGTTTCTAATGACTTTAATTTAGTTGATTTCTTCCTTAACACATCTCATGCCTTCACATATGCCTTTTCCCTACTTTCTCTTTTGCATCTGAAACTAATTCTGAAGAAATCGAGTTGGTCTTTATATGCATTGTAAATTCCTCAAGGTAGATCATATTTCTACACTGCATATTTACCAAGGCTAAAGATGCCAAAGCATTACATTTTTGTAAAAGCTCGAGGCAAATGCATGCTATTAGTCTACATGAAGGAAAAGGAAAAGTGACAAAATTGAGGCAAATATTCTCAGTAAGAGACCAAGACTTTTTTTTATTCCTCAACTCATCAAACCTTTACAGAATCCCTACTAGGTATGGCAAAGGATAAAAATATGTATTAGTCCATTTCGGTTGCTTATAACAAAATACACAGAACTGGGTATTTTATAAAGAAAACAAAATTTATTGCTCATAGTTTCAGAGGCTAGGGAGTGCAACCAGGGAACACATCTGGTGAAGGCTTTCTTTGATGGTGACTTCAATGATGGCAGGTCTCACATTGCAAAAATGTAGGAGCAGAGGGCCGGCCGGTGGTGCACTGGAGAGTACGCCGCTTGGGAGCGTGGCGGCGCTCCCGCAGAGGGTTCGGATCCCATGTGGTGACCGGTTCCCGCTCACTGGCTGAGCACGGCGCCGGCGCAACACTGAGGGTTGCGATCCCG
>NW_007739945.1:21162-23888 GCF_000696425.1 Galeopterus variegatus
AATTCAGTCTAGAAAGAAGAGCAGGTCTTGAAGCCTCTTCCAGAAACCCAGTGCTGAAATGCACCCCCAGGAGTCAGAGTTGGAGTCTTTTCCCCAAATAATCCAACTAGGCCGGTCAGCAAGACAGACAGACTGGGCAGAGAGGCAAGGCAGGAACCCAGTCTCAGCCCCTTCTTGATACTATAACAAAATACTCTCAACTGGTGATTTATAAATAGCAGAAGCTTATTTTCTCACAGATCTGTAGGCTGGAAGTCCAAGATGAAGATGCGAGCAGATCTGGTGTCTGATGAGGGTCCTTCTTCATGAATGGCACCTTCTAAGGGTCCTCACATGACAGAAAGGGCAAAAGGGATGACTGCTGTGTCCTCACATGGCAGAAAGGCAAAGAAAAGGGACAAACTCACTCCCTCAAGCCCTTTTACATGGACACTGGTTCCACCCATGATGGCAGAGCCCTTTGACCTAATCACTCCCAAGGCCCCACCTGAAGGGTTAAGTTCCAACATATGAATTTTGGGAGAACACCAACATTTGAGCTATAGGAACCCCCAAGCTGGCAAACTTAGCTATGCTATCCGCAGTCCCTGGGTGAGCCTGTCTGAGTGTCAGTTTGTCCTCCTACCCTGTCCAGTGGGCTTCCAGTCCAGCTGACTCTACTTCTCTAGCATTCCTGGTTTCTTACTGGTTTCTGATTTCCTGCTGGAAGTCAGTCCGACTCTTCGTGAACCCAGACCACATACCTGGGCCCAGATTTACAGCTCATCCCTGGTTGTAGAGCCTGCTCCCTCCAGTACTTGAATCATGTTTCATCTAGATCTTCCTGTTCCTCATTTCCCACCAAGTCAAGAGCCGTGATTCAGCATCTTGCCCATCAAAGTTGTAATTTCACACAGGAGAACCCAGAGGCTTTGCCTTTACTCACAGGATGTTGGGTGCTGACTCCGGCCTGGCCTGAGCCCCGGCTTACTACGGTCTCTGGACATTTTAACTTGAACTACGGATCCCTCTGGGGAGCCTGCTCTCAGTCTGGGCCACATCCCCTTCTGCCTTGATTTTTCCCTCTACTGTCAGTCCTAAGACAGCCTGCAAGCTAAGTCATGAAAGAATCCCCAGCCTGTTGATAAATGATTGAACGCTACTTACTAAAGAGCCACTGTGAACAAACACACCATAGGTCAGTGTTTTTCAACCTTCCATTCCCGAGCCCATTTGCAAATTAACTACAGCCTTTGCTGTGACTGGGAGGGTCTTGGCTTTAACCCTGGAGAGCAGAGGAGGACCAAACATAAGCCCACCAAGTTGGACAAGTTCCTACCCAACCTCACAGCTGCCATGTGGGAGGGAGGCAAGCCCCAGGCCAACTGGTCAGTCATGAGCCCTAAACCAAGTGGCNTCTTCGTGAACCCAGACCACATACCTGGGCCCAGATTTACAGCTCATCCCTGGTTGTAGAGTCTGCTCCCTCCAGTACTTGAATCATGTTTCATCTAGATCTTCCTGTTCCTCATTTCCCACCAAGTCAAGAGCCGTGATTCAGCAACTTGCCCATCAAAGTTGTAATTTCACACAGGAGAACCCAGAGGCTTTGCCTTTACTCACAGGACGTTGGGTGCTGACTCCGGCCTGGCCTGAGCCCCAGCTTACTACGGTCTCTGGACATTTTAACTTGAACTACGGATCCCTCTGGGGAGCCTGCTCTCAGTATGGGCCACATCCCCTTCTGCCTTGATTTTTCCCTCTACTGTCAGTCCTAAGACAGCCTGCAAGCTAAGCCATGAAAGAATCCCCAGCCTGTTGATAAATGATTGAACGCTACTTACTAAAGAGCCACTGTGAACAAACACACCATAGGTCAGTGTTTTTCAACCTTCCATTCCAGAGCCCATTTGCAAATTAACTACAGCCTTTGCTATGACTGGAAGGGTCTTGGCTTTAACCCTGGAGAGCAGAGGAGGACCAAACATAAGCCCACCAAGTTGGACAAGTTCCTACCCAACCTCACAGCTGGCATGTGGGAGGGAGGCAAGCCTCAGGCCAACTGGTCAGTCATGAGCCCTAAACCAAGTGGCTTCAGGGCTAGTGACAGGCCTTGACCCAGACAGTAACCAGGGCAAAGGGCATCCAAGGCAATACAACCAGATGATACATACATGAGCTAAAAATTACTCAGGCTGGGGAGAGTGCTCAACACCAAGTGAACTGAGTGCATAACTCCTGCCCTCAAAGACCTTCCCCCCAGGAGCACATATGAAAGATGCTAAAGACGTTCGAGGGCTTCAACAGAAAATAGGAATGAACCACTCTTCTGTCAGACACCAAACTATCAACTGTGTAATCTGAATAATAAAACAAGCTAAAGCTTACTTTTGAATTTTTCTGTTGTTCGTTGACCATGTTTGGGGTAACCAGAACCATTTTGAACCAAACTTGAACCAAAATTCAAATTCGAATATCAAAATTTTTGCAGAAATTAGGCAGTATTCTACCAAGTTCAAGTTGCAGATAAAAATGAAAAACAAGTAAAGGATAACACAGGATTAATTAAAGGGTTTTTCCTAACAAGACAGTAAAGACAATTGGAAAGCCCATTAAGAAAAAATTAATTAATTAACTTTTGAACAAAAATAAATAATAAACTTAAAATAAAAATGATAGACTAGAAAATATTTCTATCATTTCAGGCTAATATACAAAGATCTCCATTTGATCTTCGACAAAGGCAT
>NW_007739945.1:25600-26369 GCF_000696425.1 Galeopterus variegatus
CTGCCAACATTCTTGCGGAAATGACACATTTGCATAGTGTTTTTGATAATTTACACCAATACAAACCCTTTTAGGAAACAATACAGCAATCTATATTGAGACATAGAACTGTACCTCTTGACACATTGTCTGGAAACACTGAAGGAAGTTATTCAAAAGAGAAAAAAGCTACACATAAAAAGATATTCATTGTAGGGGTTTTTATAACAAGTACTGGAAATGCTTAACAATGAGAGATGCTAACTTACCCGTGGTACATCGTTCTGAAATAATATCACAACTATAAAACAGTAGCGAGGAAGAGAAACAGTGCAAGTACATGTTTATCATAGAATTTTAAGTGAAAAAAACATACCATACCAAATTCTATTCATACGCTGATTATAATTGCACTAAAGTACATCAGCAGGTGGGTGAAAACAAACAAACAAAAAAACTAAAAACAGTTGTGCTTGGGTGGTGGCTTGTAAGATTTTTATTTTAATTTTTTCTCGGTAATACTCTCAAGAGTGTTGGTTCCATAGAACTTGGGCCAGAAGAGCTGCAGTTCCTGCCCAGCGCCCGTGTTCAGCAGCAGCTCCCATGCCCAGAACCAGCCAGCCGCCTTGGGACGCTTCCTTGGCTCCCAACTGCAAAGACTTTCCAGTCCCCCCTCGGTCACCTCATTCATGGTTAAGGAAGAAAACACAGCTACCAGACAGGGTGACGACAGATGTCCAGGCACTGAGCCATCCCGTAGCTGTTATTTTTCATTCACATGGGCACGTGC
>NW_007739945.1:26623-27560 GCF_000696425.1 Galeopterus variegatus
TCTGCTGATCCTAACAGCTCTCATTAAAGGAGGGTGCAGGAGGTGCAAAGCTCTGTGCTAACACCCTCAGCACTTTGCACCCTTCATTTTCTCATTTCTCTCTTGGTATTTGGTCTCCGACCCTCCTGAATCCAGAGGTGAGTTTGCTTTTCCTTGCCTAGACAGAAAATTTTCTATCAAACCACCCACTTATTCTCAGGGTCCAGTTTAACATGGGATGATAGTGAAGACCCTCGTCAAATATTTGAAGGGCCTGACATATTGCTCTGTGGGTATATTAGTCAGGTTTTTCCATGGAAACAGAACCATAGGAGATTCAGGAGCAGCTTGTACATGGGTAGAGTATAAAATGGAGTCCTGCTGTAGAAGAGGGTGAAGTTAATACTGGATTAGCACAAAAGCCCTCTTGACCAACTCTCCTTTCCTTAGCATGGAGTCCTGTCCAACCTGAAGCACCATAACGGAGTTCAGGAGACAGGAAACTTGAAGCGGAGACCTTACTTACCACCTTCCAGCACACACAAGTAACAGGACCTGCATCTAGGCTCAGCCTGTGAACACCTCGGTCTCCTGCAACAGAGAAAATGTAAGTGAGGACTCTTTCTACCCATGAAAGTCACAAATACCGTGTTACCACTCACAGCCCACTGCCCTCTTCCACAGACCCTCCTTCCCATCCTCCTCTTCCTGCCACAAGTATACCCCAGAGGTCACCCCGTAGGGAACACGCATTGGCACCTCTGTGGAGTTAGCAAAGATGTTTCTTTAATAACTAATGTATTCCCTGCTTTTTTTGTTGCAGAGAAATTCTTTTTCTTTGTGCTTCATGGTGTCTTTAGCCCACTGAAAGCATTTCTGACACATTTCCCTTTGTAGTTTTTAAAAAGAAGTAATTATATAATGGCTGACTTCTGGTTACGTGGGAAATCAACATCTC
>NW_007739945.1:28216-29400 GCF_000696425.1 Galeopterus variegatus
TTTTTAAAAAGAAGTAATTATATAATGGCTGACTTCTGGTTACGTGGGAAATCAACATCTCCGTAGCTTTTTCAGACATGCTTAATAAGAAAGCCATTAGAAAGGCAAAAGAGAACCCTGTCATTATTTTCTAGTTTCCTCCTTAATTACAGACAATCATTCTAAAGGAGGGGGACAGCTTCTGTGACAAAAGTTGTCTAGCGTTTAGCAGAACAATTTGGAACCAGATTGAATGGATCAACGTTATGGCAACTTGCAGATGCTCAACAAAAACTGCTTCGGGGGTGCTTGGCTGGTATGAGAAGCTAATTCAGCCTTTTTTCCTAGCCCTTCACTCAAAAAATAGGGGTGTTTTGGGTGGGTTTCTTTGTTTGTTTGTTTGGGTTTTTTTTTTAGTTCTTTGCTCAGAAAGGTGCAGGTAGGTCTGTCTTGAGAACTAGTATCAAATCATAAGACATCCCCAAATTCTTAGTCTTTTTTGCGTATGTAACACAAATATTACCACCATCGTAAAAGTCACTGTGATGTTTCCCACTTCCATCTGCCCTCCTTCAGCTACAATACTGTCTCCAGAAAGTTCATTCTAACATTCCCTTAAATGCCCTTATTCCCAATTAGTCTATAGCCCTAAAGTCAGAGAAGCGTGCTTCTGAGCTGAGTGCAGACACTAGTGCTGGGGACTCGGGAGCTGTCGCTCAACACAGGCACAGTCATGTCAAACGTCCCAGACTCCAGAAGGAAACTACTCTGTCCAGGACAGTCACGGAATGGCAAACTGAAACAAGATGCAGGAAGCCTACCTGTTTTCTGTTCATGGTGTTTATTGCCTCACTTCCCACCTGCACAAGGCTGAGAGCAAACAGGCAGTGGCCGCCATAGAAGATCGTCCCACCAATACCCTGTGAAGGACACACTGACTTCTTACTACACGGAAATTTCTCATTCTGTTTCTTCAGTGCTGCCCAGGAATGCCCTACAGGTTTTGTGATGCAGTGAAAAGGATTTAAAATAGGAGTCAGGGAACCATGATCATGTGCCTATTATCACCCACATCTTAAGTCCCCTTTCTGTATTCTAGATTCACCTATAAAACAAAACTATAAGATTTACCTACGTTACACTTCTTTTCCCTGTGCAACGGAGACGAAAAAAAGAATTACACGATTACTCAAATACTATGTATG
>NW_007739945.1:31113-33018 GCF_000696425.1 Galeopterus variegatus
CGAATTTATCTACAAAATAAATTCATAAAAGTAGAAATGGTGAGTCAAAGGAATTGAGCACTTTAATTTTTTATAGATATTGCCAAATTTATCTTCAAACACTTGTACCAGTTTGTTCTCTCAGGAACAACAGAGTGCACGGATACCTTTTGCACATGTCTTAGCCAATCAAGGGGTTATAAGACTTTTTAATCTTTGCCAGTTCAATGGGAGTAAAATGCTAACATGTCCATTTAGTTTTACTTCCTTCGCTGTCACTGAGCATGAGCCTCTTTTCACTTGTGTATGAGACAGGCTCATCCTTTTTATGTGNCTTTTCCCTGTGCAACGGAGACGAAAAAAAGAATTACACGATTACTCAAATACTATGTATGCAATGAGGCCCAGATGGACTGCACTTCAGTAATTTCCCCATTAGGAGGAGAAAAACTGAACGTGTCCACCTGAGTTAAAGTTAGCCTCTCCCTTTTATTGCCAAGACAAGGAAGTTTCACAAGAAAATTCAATTGATTTAATCATTACGAAGAACACAGGGACTAGTATCATCCGTGAAATAACAGTGACATTCCATAATGCAATTTGCAAAAGGTTAAGTGAATCCACCAACAAAAGCTTGTTCTTAGCAAATACTGTCTTTTCCTACAGCAGTTTCCTCAGTATTTTTACATAACAATAAAGCAACTTTAGGGTAACCTGCACCAAGGACGTCTGTCCCTGAGTCAACAATTTTGCTGTGTTACAATTCTTTATCTACAAGAGAGACTTTAGCCTGGGAATGTTTCCTGTCTCTTGCAAGCTTAACATTTCTATATGTAATTTTTAAAGTTAGCTTATACCTGAAACTACAGGGCTTTGGAAACCTGTCCCCATGAATTACATTTGCTTTATAAATGTTAGTATACTCCACATACCTATAAAATTTCACCGGAATGTTTGACAATCCCATAAGATAATGTTAGTAAATACACCTTGAAAATTATAAAGCATACACAATTTCATCACAGTTTTTCATAAAATTGACCAAAATAATGCGGATTTACTTTGCCATCTGCTTGGGCAGTTTCTATGCTTTTTCTCCCTGGTACAAGTCTTGGAAAGGTGAAGTAACTTTCCCAGGTGACACAGCTGATGAACAGGAGAGCTGAGGGTCTAGCAAAGCCTCAGTGTCATTGAGAGCCCACACTCAAAACACCAATCATTGCTTCTCCAAAAATGCAAGAGGGTAAACGTGCACCAGTGAGGTAGACCTAGGGGCATTCCCAAAGCCACCAACCTTACTTAACATGTCCTTCCCCAATCTCTCAATATCATACCCATAGTAATATCTAATACATGAGGCAGGTATTCATTTTTTTCTTGGTAAGTAATCCCTTTTTATAAAATTTTTATGGATGCTTTTCAAAATATTTTATAAATTTGATTTTTAAACTCCAGCAGTAGAGAAGGCTATAAAATGCAAGTGAGTGGGGAGATTCTGCAAATCTGCAAACTCCTCCACCCTGCAACCCAACCTACCATTCCACACCACCAGGGTAACCCCTGCTCACATTCCATGTGTTGTGAATATTCTCAATGTTTTTTTTAATTTTTTAACACAATAGTATTGTTCTACGCATACTATTCTGCACCTTGTTTCTTAATTTGTTAGACAGCTTTCCATATTAATGTGTATATATCTACCTCCTTTTGATGGCTATAAACTATTGCATTAATGTACCATAATGAATGTACATTGTCACCTTTGGAAGGAAATTTAGTCTACTTCTCAGGATCTGTGTGTTTGCTTTTGTTATTATTAGAAAGTAACAAGGAACAGCCTGTACACATAACTTTGCAAATTTATGCGAATTTATCTACAAAATAAATTCATAAAAGTAGAAATGGTGAGTCAAAGGAATTGAGCAC
>NW_007739946.1:0-22340 GCF_000696425.1 Galeopterus variegatus
CTGGTCCGGGGTCCCTTCCCGCCCTGTGTTGTTGGTCCCCGGTGGCAAGGAACCAACAAATACATACCTATGATAAAGTTTAATTTGTAAATTAGGCACAGTAACAGATTAACAACAACTATAATAAAATAGAACAATTATAATAATACGCCAGCATCACTATTCTTAAGCTTTGGGGTCTTAATTGAGTAAAATAAGGGTTACTTGATCACAAGCACTGCAATACTGTGACAGTTGATCTGATAATAGACAGATACTAAATGACTAACAGGAGGTACTGGATATGTTGATTCAAGGGATGATTCACAACCCCGGGAAGAATGGAGCAGGAGGGCATGAGATTTCATCATCCTGCTCAGAAGTGCATGCAAGTTAAAATTTATGATTGTTTATTTCCGGAAATTTCCATTTAATTTTTTTTTTTTTTTTAAAGATGACCAGTAAGGGGACTTGGTGTTGTCAGCACCATGCTCTCCAAGTGAGCTAACAGGCCATCCCTATATAGGGATCTGAACCCATGGCCTTGGTGTTATCAGCACCACACTCTACCAAGTGAGCCAAGGGCTGGCCCAAAATTTCCTTTTAATTTTTTATTTTAAGTTCTAGTGTTCTATAGCATTGTAGGGTGACTATAGTTAATAATTTACTGTATATTTTCAAATAGCTAGAATAGAGGATCTTGAATGTTCCCAACACAAAGACATCACAAATATTTGAGGTAATAGATATGCTAAGTACCTTGATTGATCACTGCTCATTACATACATGTATTCAAATATCACATTTCACCCCATACATATGTACAACTATTGTGTGTCAATAAAAGAATTTTTTTAATATTAAAAGATTATAAAAGATTTAAAGTCAAGAGAAAGAATTCATGAAGTTGTCAAGAAAGTCTGATGCTCCTGTTACCCTTTTTAAAAAATTTTATTTATTTATTTATAATTGAAATATAATTGATTGTATATATCTGTGAGGTACAGATTGAATATCAATACTTGTGTCATGTAATATTTTTGGGCCAAGGTTTATCACGGAAAACAAAAGCATGGATAAGGCAGGACTACTGTACTAATTAATGGTCAGAGACCAATAATATTATGGGACCATGAACAGATGCTTTAAATGGCTTTGGGAGTGTCTGGGATCTCTTGAAAATTTCCAATTACTCATTCATAAACTCATCCTGACTCAGAATCACCTTCTGAGAAATTCCCAGGGTTTTGAGGGGGCGGCAGTTGCTTCTGATAATGTACCACACCTTCTCCATAAGACCCCTAGCTGTGCTTTTTCTTGCTTTATAAATTATTGTCGTTATTTAATGAGTTACTGTTGAATATTAAATTCATCATTGCATTTTAATGTCTATATTTTTCTTTCTTTTTTTTCCTTTTTTTTGTCTTTTTTCATGACCGGTAACGGGATCGCAACCCTCGGTGTCGCGCCCGCACCATGCTCAACCAGTGAGCGGACCGGTCTGTATATGGGATCCGAACCCTCTGCGGGAGCGCCGCCGCACTCCCAAGCGCAGCACTCTACCGAGTGTGCCACCAGGCCGGCCCCTTAATGTCTATTTTTTTTTTTCTGATAACACATGATTCCAACAATCTAGAAAAACTGAAACTTTCTCTGTAGTTCTACCCTTCAGAGATAATCATTCTATTAGTCCGTTTCTGTTGCTTAAAACAAAATACGGTGATTTATAAAGAAAACAAAATTTATTGCTTACAGTTTGGGAGGCTGGGAAGTCCAAAGTCCAGGGAACACTTTTGGTGAGGCCCTTTTTTGGTGGTGGCTTTATAGCAATGCAGGGTTCTCACATGGTAGAAAATGGCAGAGCACAGAGAGAGAGAGTCTCACTACTCTCCTTTTAAAGCCCTCAGAGCCATGTCCATGACCACCATTATTAATGCATTCACTAGGCATGGTCCTCAGAATCTAATCAGCTCTTGAAGGCCCCACCTTTCAATTCCATAACAAGATTTCCCACCCTCAACAGTTACAGTGGAGATCAAGCTACTAATAGTTAAAACTTGGGGGACATAATTTATATCAATCATTGTTTGTTTTTTTTTCCCCCCTTTTTGTCTTTTTTTGTGTCCGGCAACGGATCGCAACCCTCAGTGTTGCGCCCGCACCTCGCTCAGCCAGTGAGCAGGAACCGGTCTGTATGTGGGATCTGAACCCTCGGCGTGAGCGCCACGGCGCTCCCAAGTGGCACACTGTAGCAGTGCACCACCGGGCCGGCCCTATATCAATCATTGTTAACAGTTTGGCATGTATCCTTTAAGACTTTGAAATCTTTACACTAATTTTAATAGTTTTCAAAACACAGGTTATGTATATTATATTGTTTTGAAACCTGTGTGTGTTTTATTTAGAGTATCATAGGCATCTTTTCAAGTTTACAACTAAAAGTCTACCTTAACTTTTCTTTCTTTTTTTTTTTAAAGGTGACTGGTAAGGGGATCTTAACCCTTGGCTTGGTGTTGTCAGCACCACGTTCAGCCAGTGAGCGAACCGGCCATCCCTATATAGGGATCCGAACCCGTGGCCTTGGTGTTACCAGCACTGTACTCTCCCGAGTGAGCCATGGGCCAGCCCTCTACCTTAACTTTTCAAAAGTAGGTGCATAGTGCTTACTACAGCAGCTCATGTACTAAAATTGGAACAATCCAGAGAAGATTAGCATGGCCCCTGCACAAGAATTACATGCAAATTTATGAAGTGTTCCATATTTCTTGTTTTCAAATGGCTAGAAGAGAGAAGCTCAAATGCTCTCATCACAAAGTAGTGATAAATTTTTGCAATGATGGATATGCTAATTACCCTGATTTGATCATCACACATGTTTACACATATTGAAATATAATTATTTACACCATGAATATGTACAATTAATATGCATCAATTTAAAAATTAATTTAAATAAATAAATAAAGGTAGGTACACAGTTTTCCTTTATATGAATGTATTCCAAACTAATTTTACCATTCTTATTTGTGATAGACATTTAAATAGTTTTAAAATTCATCTCTCTTATAAACAGTATTACAAGAAAAGCCTTCGTGCATGCATCATTGTTCACTAGTCATATTTTCCTAGGATACATTTATAGAAATTAGACTGTTTGCTCTATGGCTATGCACACTTAATACCCATTAGGTATTAAGGTTGTGCTAATTTATACCAGGATTTGTTGGCCTTGGCATAATTGACTTTTTAGATCTGATAATCCAGTCATGAGAAACTATCATGGGCATTATGGTATGTTTAGCAGCACTCCAGGCTTCTACCCACTAGATGCCAGTCGTGCCCCCCTTCCAGTTTTTTCATTTATTGTGGTAAAATATACCTAACATAAAATTTATCATGTTAACCATATTTAAGTGTATAGTTCAGTGGCATTGAATACATTCACATTGTTGTGCAATCAGCACTTCATCCATCTCTAGCCCTTCCAGTTTTGGCAACCAAAAATGTCTTCCGAAATTGCCAAATTCTCCTAGAGGGCAAAATTGCCCCTGTTGTTTCCACTATGACAGAAGTGCATGATAAATCAAAATGTCAATGTCGCTTAAAATAAAGAAAAAATGAATGGCTGAGGAGCTGCAACAGATTAAAGAAGAAATGACAACTAAATGTAATGCATAATCCTGGATTTGGTTCCTGTATAGAAAAAAACAATTGCTATAAAGAACACTACAGGCACAATTAACAAATTAGAATATGTACTACAGATTAAAGTACTGTATTAATAATAAATTTCCTGATTTGACAACTGTACTGGGTTGTGTAAGAGAATGTCTGTGCTCTTAGTATGAACTATTACGAGGTAGAGGGAAAGGAATATGTACCCACTCTCAAATGGATGAGGAAAAGTGTGTGTGTGTGTGTGTGTGTGTGTGTGTGTGTGTGTGTGTAAAGAGAGGAGATGCTAAAACAAATGTGAGAAACTGTTCTAAAATTTGGTCATTTGGGGTAAAATATGTGAGAGTTCCTTGTATCAGGGTACTTTAAAAAGCTCATGGAAAAATAGAATTAAAAGATAACATCAATCTTTCCATTAACTTTTTGAAGTACCCTCATATTATTCTTGCAACTCTTCTGTAAGTTTGAAATTGATCCAAACGAAAAAGTTTTGTTTACTGCTTTTTGTTGTTAGTTTTAGTGAGTGAAAATGTTTATCACTAAGACAATTAGTTGCCTGCCCATCCTTTTCAACTTCTGGTTCCTCGCTAATTTCATTCATCAATGCTTCAGAAAAGGTAGCCATAACCGTAGATCAAGGTAAAATCATGATTAGTTTAGGTCAGTGGTTCTCAAAACGTAGTGTGCACCAAAATCTCCTACAGAGCTTTGTAAAATACATATAAAGGGGACTGACCTCCAGAGTTTCTGATACTTTAGGTCATGGGCAACGAAGTCAAAGAATTTGCAATGCTAATGCTATTGGATAAGGCGAGATAGTAGTTTTCAACCTTGTTTGCAGATTGGAATCACTTGGGGAACTTTTAAAAATTCTGATATCTGGGTCTTACTCCCACAGATTCTAATGAAATCGGTATGGGGTACACCCAGGAAGTAGTATTTTTAAAGCCCCTCAGGTAGTTGTAAAATACAGCCAAGGTTGAAGATTATCGATCTTGGTCAATATAATCCATTCCTCTTGTCAGTGTCTTGTTTAGAAGTGGGCATGAGATCCAATTGTTGCAACCATAGAGAAACTAGTCTTCCTTTTCCCCCCATCTTTTTTCAAAGGTGAACTTTCTCTAATAATACATATGAAGGAAGGGGTGGGGTTGGGAGCAGTGTTCTCAGAATCCTCCTGAGTTTTCCACCTAGCCCTCTGAAGTTGCCACTGCTCCGAGGTATACTGTAGGTTTTCCTCAATTTGCAGCTGGATATCTCCTGGAATACTAGAAAACAGTTCCCTCAATAGACCATTGCTCCCTTGCATGAATACAAGTAATAGAGTGGGCATGTGGATCATGCCATGTTTCACTTTTTTGCTTTGTTGCTTTATTTACTGCACCATCTCCATGCAACTCTTTGCTAAAGAGTTGAGGCTTACTTGAGGACATTAATCTATAAGAAAAAATTGTAACTATATGACAGCTGCTATGTCAGACACTGCTAGTGGCCTACTTATTCTCTACTTTTTCTTTCTTTTTATTTTTTTAGTCAACAGTATCTCTTTATTACTAGAAGTGGCGATATATCCAGCAGAAATACTGTGTCTCCCAGCCTCTCTTGCAACTAGGGATGGCAATCTGACCAAATTATGGCTAATGAGACATAAGAGGAAAATGATGAGAAAGACTTCTGAGAAAGCTTCTTTAAAGAGCTTCCAGCCATTTTGTGATCTTAAGAATGAAAGCCATATGGTCACATAATGGAACCAAAAGGAGACTGGATCTTTGACGAACATGGAGTGTTATACCAGCCCTGAAACCACTACTTCTGTACTTCTTTTCCATGAGAAATAAATTTTTATCTAGTTTAAATTATCTAGTTAGTTTGACTTTTCTGTTACATGCAGCTGGACCTAACTCTTAAATAATATCCTGTCTCAAAGCAAAAGTATCAAAAGAAAATAAACCATTGCAGGGATTATAAGCACACCCAAATCCCTAGCACTGCTCCTTATCTTTATATCTGCCTTTATCCCTGAGAGCATCTCATTTATTCAAATTTCCTTCTTTAAATTCCCCTTTAATATCTCCTCCCTCTTTCAGAAGATTCCATTTCCCATTCACAGAGAGGGGTTGGTCTGATACCAGGAACCATCCTCCTTTCCCAAGCCAAACATTACATAAAGTCTAAATTATTCATTCTATTTAGAATGTGACGTTAGCAAGAAATTCCAGAGTTGATGGGTAGTTCAAGTTCAGTTCCCTTGCACATATTTCCACTTAATTCTTCCTGGTGTCCAGTAAGTAACTATTAAGTCACACCCCCATCCCCCAAAGACAGGCATTAATTCTAAGAAACAGTACATGTACTTCGAGTACTCTTTCCATGCTGAGAAAGAGAAATATCTGGCTCTTCTGTAATCAACATAGCTTCACCCCTGCTCCCTAAAAAGAGGACATTTTATTTTGCAGAACAATGTCAGTTCTTTTTTATCTTCTAGCTTTCAGACTATGCCTAACTAGGCATTTAAGAAAAAAAAATCTTTTGGGGTCGGCCAGTTGCTCACTCAGGACAGTGCAGTGCTGATAACACCAAGGCCATGGGTTTGGATCCTATATAGGGATGGCCAGTTTGCTCACTGGCTGAACGTGGTGCTGACAACACCAAGCCAAGGGTTAAGATCCCCTTCCTGGTCATCTTTTAAGTAAAAAAAAAAAAAACAACTTTGGAATTAGCTTAAGAACCAGGCCCAGCTTCTTCTGGTCAAGATGGAGGAATAGAAGTCCCCAGTGTCACTATCTCCCATAAATCAATCAATTTACAACTATTAAAAAGCAATAACAGCCAAGCTGGGGCCACTAGAGCTCAGGGTAAGAGGAGGAGAGACCTACAGAGTGCATGAAGGTGGGAAAAGCCATGATGAGAGAAAGAAAAAACCACTCCAATCATTTCATGCTGCAGTCACTTTAAGGCTGGAGCTGCTGAGCACACAGAGCAGGAGCAGGCAAAAAGCCACTGCCGTGCCTTTTGGATGAAGTTGCTTGGAGGCAGCAGGGGAGAAGAGGGCCTTGGTGGCCCCCAGGCCAGCAGTACCACCAATAGGGTTCCCATGGACCCACATAGGACTGAGGAGCCACACGACTGAAAAAAGGAGCCCCTCAGAGGCTGGTTAGTCATCACAACGGACTGGAGTGTTTGGAGCACAGGTGTTTGGGGAGACAGGCCCACTGGGAGAACACTGGGACACAGCAAAGACAGCTGATCTGCCCCCCAATCAGCACAGGACCACTCAGAGGAGACTGGTCAGTAATATAGAATTTCATGGGGTGTAGTTTGATGGAGAGACTCAGGCCCAGACCAGTGTTTCTATGCAACCCAGGTGCATCAGACTTCACCAGATCTGGAAGAACCTATAAAGTCAACTATTAAACCCTGAGCTGCACAAAAAGCCTTCCCTAGGGAATCAGCAGCAAAGCAGCAACTTAGCCCAACCACACAGCTCAAGTGCTGGTCCCAACAGGAAGTTCCCTCATTTTAGAAGCAAGCAGAGGACAGCAAATTAGTTCCAGTGCAGAGTTTAAGTGGTGGGAACAGCAAATAATCCATCACAGAAGTGAAAGAAAAAACAAAGTACCCACAACCAAAGACATAGTTTGATAACTAGTAAAAGTCTCATTTCACCAAAGAACACCTATAACACCTAGAAGGACCAGAAGTCCCCTGAGCTACCAAGCCAGGAAGTGAGGAAGGCCAGAAGCCTCAGCCATGCCCTCCCCCCATGCCCGCAACCAGTCCTGAGGATGGGGGACTTGGGCCTCAGCCACACACCCCTGACAAGTGCAACCATCCCAGGAACAACCACTGAGGTGCCAGGAGGCGCCCCAGTCTCTCCTGAGCTGGCATGGCAGGTGCTGAGGGCCTTGTCCATGCCTCCCCTCCCACCCCACATGAGCAACCAGCCCTGCAGCAGCCACTGAGCCGGGGCGGAGGGGGCTGAGGGTCTTGACCCCCCCCACACACACACTCATCCAGCCCAGTGAGGACCAGCAAGCCTCAGCAAGAAGGGCCTGGGTTCCTGAGCTCAGGTGGTGGGGGGTGAGGGCTATCACCACACCCCCTTGACATCTGCACTCAGCCTGGCAATAACCAAGCCACCACTGAAAGCCCACCGGTCTCCCACGTGGGAATGTGGGGGATGCCACAGGCCTCAGTCCCACCCCTCCTCCTTCCTCCTTCTTCTATCCCATTTCCTTCCCCTTCCCCTTCCCAACTGCTCTACAACAACATTGTAGAATGTAAAAAAAATCACATTAATAAAATTTAAAAAAATAAATAAATAAGAATCAGGCCCATAATTGAGCCATCTATCTCTTAATGGCTACTGTTTTGCTACACAAAGATCAAGCCTTGGAAATACCCAAAATCTTTACTCTGTGCCAAATTAAATTCTTGTAGGTATCATCCTCCTGCTACTCTCTACTAAATTAAATTCTTGATTAAGGTCTCATACTCCCACTGCTCCAGCAGGAGAGAGGCAATATGAAGATGTATTATCCTCCACGCCCCCATAGGGGTTGGGTGGAGAGGAGAGGAGGTTTGCTTTTCCAGTTAAATAAATAACATATCCTCATGGAGAAGATTTCCAGATTGTTTTTGTTTTGTTTTGTTTTTCTGCTACTGACCTTTTGCTTGTTTGCCTGTTCAAGGTTGAACATTTGCTGGTGTCCTGTGGGATCATCTGCAGTTAAACATTTCTTCAGAATCATATTGAATAGGGAGAACAACAGCCCTATCCAGTTGTCTGGCATCCCAAAAACTTTTCCACTGACCTTGTAGAATGTGGTCTGCTTTTTGCACAAGGCTATTATTTCAACAAAGGGCAAATCAGGAAAAGGAAAATATGCTCTAATCAATCTATTTGGCTCCTTGTTAAATAGATATGTCAAAAGATTTAGAGGAGAGGTTTGAATTAGAGGTTAGAGTGAGGGCTTTGTTCCAGTTGCAAAATAAAATTTGTATTTCCTATTAGCGTTGCGGTCTCAGATATCTAAAAAGGAACTACTTTTGTTCCACATAGGAACAATTACAATATTATGGGCATCTATAATATTTATCAACTTCATATATCAGTAGACAAATGGAATGCCAAGGCAGTAAAAGCAAATCAATTCTTTTAGCACAGTGGGCTAACTTCAGGTCAGGGAGGAAGACTTGTACATAACAAGTTAAATGGAAAAGTGAAAAAAAGGGGAAGAAAGGGAATTGTCTTTTTCTCTGCTGCCTTTCTCATAGCTTTTCCCTCCACCTCCAATTATTTGAAAAGATTAGGGTAAATCACAAGTTAGTTAACTGGTTAGGACTAGGTAACTTAAGAAAGAATAATGTTAAGGGCTGGTGAAAGGACAGTATCCATGGCTGCTTGAGAAGAGTGGAAACATTTTAATAAAAGTTATTAACTGTTACATAACTTTCAAGGAAGATGAATATCCAGGAAAATGAACAAAAATGAACCAAAACCAGAAAAGAAGTTTCAATTATAGTGAAACTAGAGAACTGACAGAACTCATGCCCCAGACTATGAAGAATACCTTCTAATTTGTATCCAATTCAAGGAAAGAAGTGAGATTTGACAAGCATTTCTTCCAAATAGTAACTCAGTGCTATATTTAGTAAGTAAATGAGATGTTCCTGAAGGCCCAGTAGCAATCTGAAACTTGAAGAAATAAGGACTAGGACCTAGGTGGGCCATGGAAAGATTAAAAAGCACACCCTTGGGGCCCATTCCCAGATGGCAAGGAATGGAATGTAGAACCAAAGAAGAGATAATGTGCCATACATTTTTATTTTCTAGGATTCAAGTTTCCTGACCCATCACTAAACCTGAAAGTGAAGTGAGGCTGAAGTGACCTGCAAGGCAGATCTGCAACTGTGGACAAAAGCAAACTGAGCAGAGTAAATAAGCACTGACCGTAAGATAAAAATCCTATGGCAGGCTAGGTCTCCTGAAACTCTCAAACTGAAAAAACAAAACAAAAACCCCACAAATCTTAATTCCAGTAGCAATAAGCACGCCTAATACCTACATCTTGGTTTCAACTACAATACTTTAATGAAAGGAACCAGAGTTCATTAAGAAATAGCTGACTATAGGACTGGGGAAGAAAATATGCAAGATGAGCTTGGAGCATCTTGTAGCGCTCCAAAGTAAGGAGGTGCTCAAAATACAAAAACCCCAAAAAACCCAGATTGATGAGGGTATGGCAAAAGAGCACATAAATGAACTGAAAGAACAATCAATGGTCAAAGCTAGAACAATGTGGGCAACAAAATTAAGTGGCATTGGATTATAACCAAATAAATATCCGTGAATCCACACTGATATAATGAAATGATTGAATATATAAATGGCAGAGAAATGACCAATCTCCTGTACAGAAGAATTCCAAATAATTTATGTAAATACTTCCCCCTCAAGGAAGTGGAGAATAACTTCCAATCCCCTATGTGTGGATACAGAGACTTCTGTGCAGAGTATAGTATGGAAAGAAGGAAAAAAATAACTTTACAGTGAAAAACCTGACATACACTTCCTCAATCAGGTGATCAAGGTCAATATCAAACTTGATGAGTCATGTTGATAACATTTACCCTTGATATAATGTGATGAAAATAGCATTTTCTTCCAGAAACCTATAACTCTAGTCCAATCATGAGAAAAACAGACAAATCCTAGTTGAAGGACATTCTACAAAATACCTGAGCAATACTCCTCAAAACTGCCAAAGTCACCACAAACAAGGAAAGTCTGAGAAACTGTCACAGCCAAGAGGATCCTAAGGGGACACAATGACAATGTAATATGGTATCTTGGATAGGATCCAGGAACAGAAAGACAATGTTAGGTAAAAACTAAGGAAACTTTAATAAAGTATGGACTTTAATGAATAACGATATATCAGTATTGGTTCATTTACTGTAACAAATGTACTCTATTAATATGAGATGTTAAAATAGCAGAAACTGGGAGTAGGGCATGTAAGAATTCTCCATACTGATAGATCTTGAACATAACCAGCACCATTTTAGGCAAGGCCAAGAGCAAAATGGCCACCAACCCCTCCCCTCTTCCCTTTACGGGAAGCCTTGTGACTTCTGTGAAATAGAAACCCTTTTGCTTCTGCATGGGTGCAATGCCCCTCCCTTGCAATGCCCCTCCTTGACTGCTTCAGCCAGCCCTTGGTGCCCTACAGCCCATATAAGCTCCCCCCACCCCGATGATGGTTGCTGCCCTCCATTTTGAGTGCAGCTGGGCAGATTCTTTTCCTTTAATAAAGCTTGATTGGTACCTGGCATTTCAGCTCACTTTCTCTCATTTTGGTGCCGAAACCCAGGAAGGGTCCTGGCTAGTACCCTCGGACATCCCCTCTCTTGGGTTCATTGGCCCCCGGCCACCCTTCACAGACCTACTGAACCAGGTACATCCAGGACTCTCTCCTTTTGCCATTTCAGACCAATGCATCCACCATTGGCCTCAATTCAGGGTGAGTCAGTGGGTCTGTCCTACTTCTACGGGCTCCCTCGACTACTCTCTACAACTACTCTCTACTTGCTTGCTATGAAGCCCAGGTGCCTGACCATGGGAACCCCTCTCATGCCACCCAGATACTGGAAGATGCTCCTCTAGCTGGTTGGTGGCTCCCCTCTCAAAAAGAAGGAGCACACTGACAAGGACGCTCCTTGGTGTTACCCTTCTTCTACTAGGATTGATCACCTCCTCTCTCACCCTCTAAATGGGATCCTCACAATCCAAACCTCCATGCTCTATGCCTCTGGGCTGTCTACAATCTCTTGGCCTCCACGGAGACATTAAATCCAAATGCCTCATTTTCTCCTGCAATCAGGTTTGGCCTAAATACAAACTAGATAATGGATCCCAATGGCCAGAAAATGGCACTTTTGATTTGGATACTCTCAGAGACCTACACAGCTTTGGTCACCAAAATGGCAAAGCCAGAGAGATTCCTTATGATCAAGCCTTCTTCAATCTCTGATCGCGTCCTTGTCTCTGTCAAAACTGTCCTACATCTCAAATTCTCCGAGCTTATGCCTGACCTCCCCTTCCAGACTCAGATCAATCTTTTGATCCATCAGACCACTCTGTTCTCTGACCACTTCCTTATGCTTCAGATCCTCCACCAGCACCTTCACCTTTTCCCTCTCTTCAATCTCAGCCACCCAACCCCTCTACTTCTTCCCCTTCATCAGGTGACAACCCTGCCTCAGCTCCATGTCCTTTATTCCCCCTCCATGAAGTGGCAGGGATGAAAGGAATTGTCCGGGTCCATATCCCCTTTTCTCTTTCCAATCTCTTCCAAATCAAAAAATAACTGGTATCTTTCCAGTCCAACCCAGACACATATCTTAAAGAATTCAGATATCTCACCCAGTCTTATGATCTCACCTGGCATGACGTTTTCACGATTCTCACTTGTATGTAGTCCCCCGAGGATAGGGAGCAGGTCTGGATAATGGCCCAACAACAGGCAGATGAGGTACATGACAAGCTTAGAGAAATCACACAGAGATCCACCAAAAATCCCAGCGAGCTCCTAACCCACCTCTCTGAGGCTTTACATAAATACACACGTATAGACCTAAACTCCCCTGCAGGCATGGCCCTCTTACACTGTCATTTCATTACCTGATCAGCCCCTGATATTTGAAAAAACTAAAAAAACTTGAGGATGGTCCAAATACAACCCAACGAGACCTCCTCAATGCAGCTTTCAAAGTTTTTAACAATAGGGAGGAGAAGGAGAAGAAGGATCGATACAAAAGCAATCAGGCCAAATATCAGCTCCTGGCTAATGCTATCTGGGGATCACACACTCCAAAGCTGGCTGCCTCTAGGGACAAGCCACCCGGAAACTGCTTCAAATGTGGTCAACTGGGCCACTGGGTATGGTCCTGTCTTAACCCCAGGCTTCCTCCCAGGCCCTGTCCTCACTGCAAACAGCCAGGTCACTGGGGGGTTGACTGTCCCATTCACCAGAGAGGGAACGGACCAGTTCCCAACCTACAGCCTTTGGCTTCACAGTCATCCTTACTGGAACTTCTTGGATTCACCCAAGAGGAGGACTGATGATACCCAGGGCCCTAGGCCCCCATGGAGATCACCATGTGCGAGCCCAGGGTAACTCTCCCCGTAGCAGGTAAGATGATCTCTTTTGTCAGTGATACAGGGGCCACTTACTCTACCCTTCCTGAATATGCAGGACCAACAACCCCATCCTCTATCACAATAGTAGGGATCATAGGATCAGAATATCACCCATGGATCACTCAACCCCTTTCCTGTACCCTACATCACATGCAATTCACACACAAATTTTTAATTATGCCTCAATGCTCAGCCCCCTTACTGGGATGGGACATCCTTTCCAAATTCAAAGCTACCCTTACCCTAAACACTTTAACTCCAGCTACAACACTCCTTTTACAGGCAGCCCCAGACCTGGCCCCTGAGGCTTCCACCTTCCCCTTCCCCTGGACAAGGTTAATCACGTAGTATGGGACACATCTTCTCCCTCCATTGCTATGCACCATTCCCCTGTCCTTGTTAAGCTGTGGAACCCCTCTTTGTTCCCTAATGTCCCACAATACCCCATCGCTAACAAACACCTAATAGGCTTAAAACCTGTCATACACAAATTCCTTTCTTCTCATCTCTTACAGCCCATCCACTTGCCTTTTAATACACCCATCCTTCTGGTTATAAAGCCTAATGGATCATACTGTTTAGTTCAAGACCTCAGGGCCATTAATGTGGCCATTTTACCCATAAGCCCAATTGTTTCTAACCCCATACTCTTCTATCCACAATCCCAACAACAATTTGTTTCTTCTCTGTACTTGACCTCAAAGACGCCTTTTTTCTATCCCCTTACACCCTTTCTGTCAAAACCTGTTCTCCTTCACTTGGACTGATCCTGATATGCATCATTCCCAAAAACTCACCTGGACAGTACTACCTTAGGGGTTTCAGGATAGCCCCCACTTCTTCAGCCAGGCATTAGCTCAAGACTTATCTGAACTTCCTCCAACCTCTAGCACTTTAATACAATATGTGGGTAACCTCCTCCTTGGTAGCCCCTCCTATGAGGATTCACAGGTCCACACTGTTGCTCTCCTTAATTTCCTGGCCTCCAGAGGATATTGAGTGTCCCCCAACAAGGCCCAAATTTCTTCTCTTTCAGTTACCTATTTGGGAGTCCACCTCACCCCCAACAACACAGAAATAATGGTGGATCACAAGAGTCTAATTTCTGAACTCCCTACTTAAAGGAGTTTGGATGTGTTGTCCCCTCCAAAATTCATGTGGAAATTTGATCTCTGACGTGGCAGTGTTGGAAACTGATTGAGTCATGGGGCGGGTCCCTCATGAATGGATTAATGCTCTCCCTGGAGGAGGGAGGATTAATGAGTGAGTTCTCACTCTATTAGTTCCTGCGAGAGCTCATTGCTTAAAAAGACCCTGGGGGCTGGCCCGGTGGCGCACTGCTACAGTGCGCCGCTTGGGAGCGTGGCGGCGCTCCTGCCGAGGGTTCGGATCCCACAAACAGACCGGTTCCCGCTCACTGGCTGAGCGAGGTGCGGGCGCGACACCGAGGGTTGCGATCCCGTTGCCGGACACGAAAAAAGACAAAAAGGAAAAAAAAAAAAAAAAAGACCCTGGCACCTCCTCTCTCTCTCTTGCTTCCTCTCTCTTGCTTCCTCTTGCCATGTGATCTGCTTGTACCCGCTGGCTGTCTGCCACTTTCCGCCATGAGTAGAAGCAGTCTGAGGCCCGTGCCAGATGCAGCTGTCCCAGAATACTATCTTGGCTAGTCTAAAAGTCATTTCACCAAATTCCTGGGAATATCTGTGATTGCTTCGAATTCGTAATAACTTCGTATAGCATACATTATACGAAGTTCTACTCCTACGACAAAGTGTGAAATCCTTTCCTTCTTGGGGCTTGCAGGGTATCTTCAGCTATGGATTCCTAACTTTGGCGTGCTAGCAAAACCACTTTATGAGGCAGCCAAATGGGATCCTGCCATTCCCTTAGATCCCACGAAGCCCATTCATTCTCTCTTCCAGCAATTAAAAGCCACTCTCCTCACAGCCCTAGCTCTATCCCTCCCAAACCTATCTCATCCTTTTATCCTATACATCACCGAAACCCAAGGATTGGCAGTCAGAGTTTTGGGACAAGAGGTGGGAGATATCTTCTCCCCTGTTACATACCTTTTCAGACAATTGGACACCACAGCTTGAGGATGGGCTCCCTGTTTATGGACTTTGGCAGCAGCCACCCTTTTAGCACAAGAAAGCTCCAAACTGACTTTTGTACAACAAACAACTATTTGTTCTCCCCATCATTTTCAAGATCTTCTCAGCCATAAGGCCAGGTCGACTCTCTCCCCCTCTCATGTACAACTTATCCACCTTACCATCATTGAAAATTCCCAGTTCTCCTTTAAATCTTGCCCTCCCTTAAATCCAGCCACTCTCATCCCAAAACTCTCACGACCCTTAGAACATAGTTGCACAGAGGCTTTAGACCTCTTTCTCAATCCCTTTCCACACATCTCCCTGCATCCCATTACACAGCCCCAACATACTTGTTCATAGATGGGAGCGCCACCTCCATGCCCATCCCCTGGGTGGGTTATGCCATAGTAAATCTAACACAAACTATTGAGACTGTCCCCCTCCCCCTGTAATACCACTTTCCAAAAGGCAGAACTCATTGGCCTACCCGTACTCTCTTTGGCATGTAACAAACGAGTCAATATATACATGGATTCTAAGTATGCTTACCACATCCTACACTCAATGCGCAGCCATACGGAAGGAAAGAGGATACATGACCACTCAAGAAGGGCACATAAAAAATGGACATCTTATCAAGATACTTCTTGAGGCTACACAACTCCCAAAGGAGGTTGGGGTTATACAATGCAGAGGACACCAAACCTCTGATGACCCCATAGCCCAGGGAAACAAGCTGGCAGATCTAACTGCAAAACAGGCTGCCCAATCACCAGGCCCCCACTCTTAGTCTCCCACTCAGGTCCTTCTCATGTCCCCACACCCTTACCTCAATACACACCTCAAGAAATACAACACCTCCAAAAATTGGGAGCACAGAGGAAGGACAACTGGTATACTCTCTCTGGTCGCTATGTCCTCCCTACCAAACAAACTGAGCAAATCCTTTTAGATTTCCATAATTCAGTTCATATAGGTTATGAACCCCTATTACACCTTCTTCAGCCCTTATATTACTCTCCCCGTATGGCCAAGTTACTTAAACAAATCACTCAAAATTGTCCTTTGTGTACTCATTGCTCCAATCAAGGTGGCCTCCAAGTTTGATCCTTTCCCACCCACCAGGCCAGAGAATACAGTCCTGGCCAGGATTGGCAAATTGACTTTTAGTCAATTTAGTAGGTACCTTTTCAGGTTGAATTGATGTGGAGTATACTAACATTTATAAAGCAAATGTATTTCACAGGGCCTAGTTTCCAAAGCCCAATAGTTTCAGGCATAACCTAAACTTTTAAAATTACATATAGAAATGTTAAGTTTGCAAAAGACAGGAAACTTTCCCCAGGCTAAAGTCTCTATTGTAGATATAGAATTGTAACACAGTAAAGTTGCTGGCTCAAGAACAGATGCCCTTGGAGCAGGTTAACCTACTGATTGATATGTTTAAAAAGTTGCTTTATTGTTATTTAAAAATACTGAGGAAACTGCTGAGGGAAGACAGTATTTGCTAAAAACAAGCTTTTGTTGATGGATCAAGTTAGCCTTTTGTAAACTGCATTATGGAATGTCACTTTGTTATTTCACTGATGTTACCAGCCTCTATTGTTAAACTATACTTAGCCATAACTCCACCTATGTTCCTTTTCTGTAAATTTCTGGTTTGGCGAATAAATACTGAGACAGAACCCCAGTTCAGGGTTAATTTCCCAAAGGAGGAATGCCTCTCTCTGGAGGGTTCCAGCAAATTAACCCCTTCGGGCATCTCACTGCTCAGAAGAAATGGGCTTTGAGTAATCCTTTTTGCATCTCCGTCACCCCGTGTGAGGCAAAGCAACAGATTGAGGCCTTTCCCTGCACTTCAGAGGATGCTACAGTAGTAATGCATGCTCTCACCCCAGAAATCATCCCTCATTTTGGCTTTCCCACCAGCCTCCAGTCTGATAATGGCCCAGCATCCATTTCCCAGATTACACAACTCACAGTACAGGCATTACATATCAAATGGGACTTACATATACCACATTGGCCTCAGTCATCAGGCAAAGTAGAAAAAGTCAATCACCTCATAAAAACACACTTCACCAAGCTGTCCACGGAACTTCACCTCCCTTGGACCCAACTTCTCCCTCTAGCACTCACTGGCTTGCGAGCTGCCCCCCACAAACCCACTGGCCTCAGCCCCTTTGAACTTATGTATTGTAGACCCTTTCCTCTCACACCTCTCCCTTCAAGCTCATCGCTTTTAGGCTAGTATCTTCCTACTCTTTTGCTCATTAGGGATCACCTTTGGGAACATGCCAACCTTCTATTACCTCATCCTTTTCCCACCACCCCCTCAGATTTTCAACTGAGCCCGAGACGGCAATTGTATATTAGAACCCAAATCCCAAAGCCCCTCTCACCATGTTGGGAAGGGCCTTACACAGTACTTCACACCACCCCCACAGCAGTAAAGGTACTAGGAAAGGCCCCTTGGTATCACTTATCCTTGGTAAAACTAGCACCTGAAACTTTACCCAAAGAATCTGTTAACACCAAGCCAGAGGGGTCCCTCTGTTCAACCCCCAACCCAATGTCTCCTTACACTTCTTCCATTTTAGGACCCACAAAATTGAAAATCTCCAGAACCTCCACTCTTCCCCCAATTCCAGAAGAAAAAATAGTCTTTCCCCTGGCAATCATCTTCTCACTTTTACAGGCCCACTTCACATCGCTCCCACAAAAGGTACTCTAAGACTAGTCCCGACCTGCTATTGTGGGTTTGCCATGGGACGTGATAAGTATATGCCACCCTGTGTCTGTAACCTTTATTATACTACTTGCTACAGGATTGGCGGCAGCTGCCCCAAAGGGTTGTAACAATATACAGAGATTTCTCCTGGCACTCTTTTACCTCCTATCAGTAGGATGCTTCTTAGCAATTTCATTGTGGCAATGTACCTTTTAAATCAACCCCTTTTGCCCCACTTTCCAAACGCCTCGAGGACTGATCCTTCTCTTTGGTCCTTGCCTCTTTTGGTGTCTTTCTAATTTCTTACAGGAGAGGATGCAGGCTTTCACCAACCAAAAGGTCACCAGGTTGTTCCTGGGAGGAGGATATCAGCCCCTGAGAACCATCTACCTTTTCCCAGAAGAATACAGCCTCCCCACACGAAACCAATACCCCGTCACCTAATTGTTTTATTTTTTTCATATCTTTGACCATCTCCGGAAGGAAGTAGCTTCAGAAAATGAGACCTTTGCCCCTTTTCCCTTCTCCCTATACTTAAAAGTTGGGAATGATAGATCTTGAACATAACCAGTGCCATTTTAGGCAAGGTCAAGCACAAAATGGCCACCCCCCCTTTCCTTTACGAGAAGCCTTGTGACTTCTGTGAAATAGAAACCCTTTTGCTTCTGCATGGGTGCAATGCCCCTCCCTCGCAATGCCCTTCCTTGACTGCTTCAGCCAGCCCTTGGTGCCCTACAGCCCATATAAGCTCTCCCACCCCAACGACAGTTGCCGCCCTCCATTTTGAGTGCAGCCCTGCAGATTCTTTTCCTTATAAAGCTTGATCAGTATCCGGCATTTTGGCTCACTTTCTTTCATGTACTATCACAACTTTTCTGTAAATCTAAAACTACTGTAAAAAACAAAGCTTATTTAAAAATTTTAAAAATCTTTAAATGCTACATAAGTTTAAAAACATCTGAGGAAAACAAAACACTGTGATTCTCTACACTGTCACACAATATAGAACACTTCTGTGACCAGCAATTGTCCAGCAGACATCAACTGGGTGTCCAATAATTCAGTTTAATTCTGATACTATCTACCAGGAGATAGTATCGGATCCCACAGGTTAAGGGCTCATTCTCACAAGACTGCCATCATTTCAGACACCAATATCAAGTTCCAGGTTGTGACCTGTGCTTCTGACCAACTGGCTATAAATTCGGGGTTTCTACAACCCCCTTCTCAGGTTCAATAATTTGCTAGAATGGTTCACAGAACTCAAGAAAACACTTTAGTTATATTCACTGGTTTGTCATAAAGGCTATAACTCAGGAACAACCAGATGGAAGAGATGCATAGGGCAAGGTATAGGGGGTGGGTGGTGTAGAACTTCCATATCCTCTGGGCACACCACCCTTCCACACCTCTCTGTTGGTGGGGCTGCAAGTTACAATCCTCTAATCTAATCACTTGGTCTTCCTGGTGACTGGCCCCATCCTGAGGCTATCTAGTGGCCCCACCCTAAATCAACTCATTAGCAATTCCACTCCTGAATGTATAAACTCAGGTGTTATGAAAGGGACTCCTTATGAATAACAAAAGATGCTCTCATCACTCAGGAAATTCCAAGGGTTTTAAGAGCTCTGTGACAGTAACTGGGGTCAAAGACCAAATATATTTCTTATTACACCACAACACCAATGGATGAATTTGGAAAAAAAGTAAGGGAAGTCCTCAAAGGCAATGTTCTCAATCAGGAGTAAAGTTTGCCTCCCTGGGGATACTTGTGAATGTCTGGAGACATTTTAATTGTCACATTTGGGTGAGGGGTAGTGTTAGCATCTATTGAATAGGTCCAGGGATGCTGCTAAACATCCTACAACACACAGGAAATCTCCTCCCCTTCACAACAAAGAATTATCTGATCCAAAATGTCAATGGTGCTGAGGCTGAGAAACCCATAAATTTGGGGACCTATGTCAGTACTGACAAAAATAGGCTAGATTTTGTGTATATATGTGTATAATATTTGATACATTCAAAATATTTTAAATATATTTGTAAATTATGACACATAATAATAAACATCTGTGAAGCCACTGCCCAGCTGAAGGACTAGAAATGATAAAATCTTGTGCTTCTCCTAATTTTATTTCCCTGTCTCCTTCCCTGAAATAACCACTATCCTATGTATTGTGTTTATCTTTCCCATATAAAATTGTATTGTGTATACACATATGTATGTGTGTGTATATATATATATATATACACACACACACATATGCATACAATATATTGGTTAGTTGTGCCTGGTTGTGCTTATTTTTAACTTTATAAAAGTGGTATTTTAGTAGATACAGTTTTCTCTGACTTGCTGTCTTCATTCAATATTTTGTTTTGATTTATCCCTATCATCGCCTATTGTATTTTATTCATTTTCACTGCTGTATAGTATTCCATTCTGTGAATACGCCACAGTTTATTTGCCCATGTCTCTTGTTGATCAACATTTAGGTTATTTATGTGTTATTATTATTATTATTATTTTTTTTTTTATAGTGGTTGGACAGTATGGGGAACCAAACCCTTGACCTTAGTGTTACAAGGCTGTGTTCTAACCAACTGAGTTAACTGGCCAGTCCTATTTATGTATTTCTTTATAAATAGTGGTGCTATGAATATTCTTTCATATGTCTCCTGGTACACATGTGCAAGTTTCTCTAGATTTTATACATCAAGGACTGGAATTGCTAAAGTGTGCATATCTTTAACTTTAAATTGGAATTATGTTTAAGAACGCCTATCCAGAAGTCATAAATATTATCTCATAAGTGTTCTTCTAGGCCAGATAGCTCAGTTGATAAGAGCACAGCCTTGTAACACCAAGTTCACAGGTTCTGATGCCCTTCCTGGCCAGCCCCCAAAAAAAAAAAAAAAAAAGAATTCTTCTAAAACAGATTCTAACCCTTGACCTTGGTGTTATGGTCATCACACTCTAACCAATAAGCTCTTCCTCATCTTTCATTTTTAAGTCATCTGGAACTGCTCATTGTATGTGAGTATGAGGTTGATATCTGTATTTGGAATGAGGTAGAGATTAATTTCCACTTTTTTCCCTAATTGATCTAAATGCCTCCTGTGTCCTACATTAAGTTTTCATATATGCTCAGATCTGTTCCATTAGAAAATTTGTCTGTCTCTAAGGCAATACTACATTTTTCTTGATTATTTGACTTTAATAATACATAAATTTTAATATTTGGTGAAACAAGTCCCCACATTATTATCCTTCAAGACTATCTTGGCTAGTCTAAAAGTCATTTCACCAAATTCCTGGGAATATCTGTGATTGCTTCGAATTTTGTATTAGTCCATTTCTGTTGCTTTTAACAAAATACACAGAACTGGGTAATTTGTAAGAAAATGAAATTTATTGCTTACAGTTTCAGAGACTGGGAAGTCCAAAGTCAAGGGAACACTTATGGTAAGGGCCTTCTTTGGTGGTGTCTTTACATCAGTGCAGGGGTCTCACATGGTAAAAAATGGCAGAGCAGAGAGAGAGAGAGAGAGAGAGAGAGATTCTCCTCCTTCTTCTTTTAAAGGCCTCAGAACCACACCCCTGACCACTATTTCTAATCCAGTCACTACAGCATGGTTCTACAATTTAATCACCTCTTTAAGGCTCCTCCTTTCAATTACCATAATAGGATTTCCCACCCTCTTAGCAGTCACAGTGGGGGCTAAGTTTCTAATACATAAAACTTGGGGGACACAATTCAATCTTCAGTGAGTTTTGGGGGTACATAATTCAATCCACTATACCATGATAGGATTTCCCACCCTCTTATCACTGTCACAGTTCTGGGGAACACTCAGTGCAAGGCAAATTTAAAGATAATTTTGGAAAATTACATCTACACAATTTATTATTTTCTAATCCATGAAGAAGATACTTCATTAAGCAAGCATGGTATTCCCTAATACAATTTCATTTTTATTTCCTTAAGGTCTTAGAGATATTTGGTTAGAAGTATTTCTTAGCAGGGCTGGCCCGTGGCTCACTTGGGAGAGTGTGGTGCTGATAACACCAAGGCCACAGGTTCAGATCCCATGTAGGGATGGCCAGTTAGCTCACAGGGTTAGCATGGTGCTGACAACACTAAGTCAAAGGTTAAGATCCCCTTACAGGTCATCTTTTATAAAAAAAAAAAAAAAGAAAGAAGTATTTCTCAGCATCTTATATTGTTATTGTAACAAAATTTAATGGCATCCACTGTTTTGTTCTTTTTTGTGTGTGTGTGGCCAAATATATATAATATACAATTTATCATTTTAACCATTTTTCAGTATATAGCTCTGTGGCAGAGGTATCCATTTTTAAATGATAGATATTTTCTGACTGTTGCTGTGGTATATAGAAATGCAATTGATTTTCATATATTTATTTTATACCCAGACTTAACTTTCTTGTTAATTTTAACAATTTTGATATATGTTTGGATTTTCTACATAGATTATTATTCAACTGCACATAATGACAGTTTATTTTTTCCTTTCCAATATTTATATTGTCTTAGTCCATTTCTGCTGCTATAACTGAATACCTGAAAGTGGGTAATTTATAAAGAAAAGAGGTTTATTTAATTCACTGTTCTTTTTTTTTTTTTTT
>NW_007739946.1:23326-24398 GCF_000696425.1 Galeopterus variegatus
GGCTCCATCCACATCCAGAGGCCTCAGAATCAGGGAAGCCAATTGTATAATTCTCAGTCCAAGTTTGAAGACCTGAGAACCAAGGGAGCTTGTGGCACAAGTCCTGGAGTCCAAAGGCTAGAGAACCTGGAGTTCTTATGTCCAAAGGCAGGAGAAGAAAGGTGTCCCAGCTCCAGAAGAGAGAGAAAGAGAATTCTTCCCACCTCTGCCTTTTTTGTTCTATCTGGACCCACAGCAAATGGGAGCTCTCCAACTCTTGGTAGTGCTAGTGAAAATTGGTAAAAATCACTTTGAAAACATAGTAAAGATGAAGCTTGGCAAATTATATGACCTGTCCACTTCTGGATATATAACATAGACTGTACAGCCTAGAGAACTCTCTGTAAGTGCCTCAGGAGATAGACCCAAAAATATGAATAGAAAAGTTATTTATAACAGCAATACAACAATAGCAATAACTGAAAAGTACTCAAATATCAATTAAGAGGGGAATGAACAAATTGTGACATATTCTCACATAGAAATACTGCATGACATTGAAAATTAAGGAACTACATGGGATTGATCACAGAATCATAATACTGAACAAAAAAAATCACAGAAGAATATGAAAAAATATGACACCATTTATATAAAGTTCCTATAGTTTAGGAATTTAGACATGTGTTTTAAAACTAGAAAGAAAGTTTGGTTTGAGTGTGGCCTTATAACACCAAGGTCAAGGGTTCGGTCCCCTGTACTAGCCAGCTGCCAAAAACAAAACTATAAAGAAAGCAAGGGAATAATTAACTATAAAACTCAAGATGATGATTTTGACTGGTTACACTGAGATGGAGAGATTAGAAATAGAATTAGAAAAGGGTACCATAGGGCCGAGCCCGTGGCACACTCGGGAGAGTGCGGCGCTGGGAGTGCCGCAGCGCTCCCGCCGTGGGTTCGGATCCTATATAGGGATGACCGGTGCGCTCACTGGCTGAGCGCGGTGCGGCCGGTCTATAAAGGACAAAAAAAAAAAAAAAAATTGGGGGGCCAGCCCGGTGGCGCACTCGGTAGAGTGTGGCACTTGGGAGTG
>NW_007739946.1:25400-28889 GCF_000696425.1 Galeopterus variegatus
GTTCGGATCCCATATAGAGACCGGTCCGCTCACTGGTTGAGCATGGTGCAGGCGCGACACCAAGGGTTGCGATCCCGTTACCAGTCACGAAAAAAGGCAAAAAGAAAAAAAGAAATGGAATTAGAAAAGGGCACCATAGGGCCGACCCCGTGGCGCACTAGGGAGAGTGTGGCGCTGGGAGCGCAGTAGCACTCCCACCGCGGGTTCCGATCCTATATAGGGATGGCCGGTGCACTCACTGGCTGAGCGCAGTGCGGCCAGTCACAAAAAAAGACAAAAAAAAAAAAAAGGGCACCATATGAACATTCAGCTCTATTGTTGATATTCTATCTGTATTGCTGATATTCCATCTCCTAAGTTCTCATTGGTGGCCATTTAATTACTATGCTTAATAATTTATATAGATATCATGAATATTTATTAACTTTTTATTTTGAAAAAAAATTTAGACTTTCAGAAAAGTTGTAAAATTTGTACAGAATATCCCTGAATAACTGCTATCTAGATTCCCCTAATTTTAACATTTTTCATTTGAGTACTTCTTTACTTTCTGGCCTCAAAATACTCTGGGCTCATCTTGTATTTTTTCCTGACCCAGCTATGGAATCAATGACTTCTCTGAGGAGTCTTGGTTCCTTTTATTAGAAAATGGGATCTAGAAACTAAAATATGGGCATAAGTTGCTGGGTATTATTGCTCAGCCCTCTCATCAGGTAGAGCTGGAAATGTAAGTATATATATGAGCCCATGACTACACCCAAGTCTATATTTAATTCTGTTATATTGTACGTTATAGAATATATCCACAATTTGTATCCATATCCATAAGTTACAGAGTTTTCAGTGAGGATGACTGTATTATGGTTTTCCAGAGAGACAGAACCACTAGAATATCTATCTATTTATCTATATACATTAATGTAGAAATAGAGATAGAGATATATGAGAGGGGATTTATGGAGGCTGAGAAGTTCCATGATAGGCCATCTGCAAGCTAGAGAAGCAGAGAAGCTGGTAGCATGGCTCCATCCACATCCAGAGGCCTCAGAATCAGGGAAGCCAATTGTATAATTCTCAGTCCAAGTTTGAAGACCTGAGAACCAAGGGAGCTTGTGGCACAAGTCCTGGAGTCCAAAGGCTAGAGAACCTGGAGTTCTTATGTCCAAAGGCAGGAGAAGAAAGGTGTCCCAGCTCCAGAAGAGACAGAAAGAGAATTCTTCCCACCTCTGCCTTTTTTGTTCTATCTGGACCCACAGCTGATTGAATGGTATCCACTGACACTGGGTGAGGGCAGATCTTCCCTACTCAATCCACTGATTCAAATGCCAATTTTGTGCTGGCCTGTGGCTCACTCGGGAGAGTGTGGTGCTGAGAACACCAAGGCCCCAGGTTCGGATCCTATATAGGGATGGCCGGTTCGCTCACTTGGGAGAGCGTGGTGCTGACAACACCAAGTCAAGGGTTATGATCCCCTTACCGGTCATCTTTTTAAAAAAAAACAAGAAACAAAAAACAAATGCCAATTTCTTTCAAAAATACCCTCACAGACATACCCACAAAGAATATTTTACCAGCTATTTGGGTGCCCCTTAATCCAGTCAAGCTGATACCTAAAATTTACCATCACAAGAAACTGCTCATTCTAATGGGAATAGAGGGGCACCTCCTGTATCCTCAAACCAAACCAAGGTGGACACTTAGCAGAATATCCAAAGGATTTTGTGAAAAAGTGCTGAGAGAAAGCATACCTCACTAGCCAACTGTCTAATCACTGGAATCACTTCACAGTCACTTTCCACTCCAGTATCTCAGCCAAGTCGTTAAAAGTTAAAACAAGAATATAAGCCATTGATATCTAGTCCTCCAGCTGAATTAAAAGCAAAAAAAAAAAAAATTCAATAATGCACAGGCAAGCAGAGAGATCTGTGAGCCCTTAACTCAAATTATTATTTAGTAAATTGCAGATCAGAGTAGAACTGCCATCATTTCCAAAAAAAAAAAAAAAGTCACACTTTCTTACACAAGGAAAACAGCAACCACAAAAACCCACTAGCAGAGACCCATGTCAAACAAACAGAAAAACCAAAATCCCAAATGAAGTAGAATAATATAATATGTAAAATCATGAAAATTATACTTCTAAAAGAGAACAAATATGGATAAGAAAATGTAAGGCAAAATACTTCTCTATTCTATTTAAGTAAACAAGACCTCCATAAAACAAGGGATTTTAAAACATAGATAAGACAATAGTATGAGATTAAAAAATCCTGGCAGAGCTAATGAAAGAAAATATGGAGAAAAACAAAATTATTATGTAATTTAAAAACACATTAAAAATAGCAAGGAATCAAACTAATTCTGCAGAAATCTGAAATATGGTTGGAGAGGATAGGCTTGAGAAAATCATACAAAATATTAAGGAAAAAGACAAACATATGACATTAAAGAAAAATATGAAAGTGATAGAACAGAGATACAATAAATAACTAATTGGTAATGTTGAGGAAGAAAATAGAACAAGTTTAACAGAAACACAAAAATTTAACACAATAAATAATTTCTGAAACAAAAGAAAGATTGCCTGTGCACAACCCATTTCATGCGTTCTTTTAATAAAATATTGACTGCCTATTATGTGCCAGGCATTTTTTCAGTTGGTAAGAATACACCAATAAACAAAACACACAAATATTACATACAAATATCCTGCCTTCATGGATTTTGCTTCTTAGTGAAGGGAGATGAACTATAAATAAAATAAGTAAATTATACATGTTAAAATAAGGAGAAAAATAAATAAAGGCAGAGGATAGCTAGTAGGGAGGAGGATGCATGAGTTCCAATTTTAATTTACAATAGGGTGGTCAGGAAAGGTCTTACTAGGAAAATAACGTGAGAAAAATATGAAGAATTCTAGAAATGAAGGAGTAAACCATGCAGAGAACATTCCAGGCAGAGGAAACAGCAGCACAAAGGCTGGGAGAGGGGGACTTGCCTGGTCTTGTCAAGAAATAATCAATCTGGTGTTCAAAGAACAGTTCAAAGCTAGAGAAATTTGGTAATCATCAGCCTGTAGATGGATTTTACAATCTTGAGATCAAGAGAGTGAATTTAGTGAGAAGGTGGTCAAGGACTGAGTCCTGAAGTACTTTAAATTATGAGGTCTGTCTCAGTCCATTTTGTGCTGTCATAACAAAATATCTGAGACTGAGTACTTTGTAAAGACCAGAAATTTATTTTCTCACAGTTCTGGAGGCTGGGAAGTTCAAGATTAAGGCACTAACATTTGGTGTCTGGTAAGGGCCTGGTCTCTGCTTCTAAGATGGTGCCTTGAATGCTGCATCTTCCAGAGGGGAGAGATTCTGTTTCTTAGATGACAGAAAAACAGAAGAGGGAGACCCCACTCCTGCACACCCTTTTTATAGTGGCATTAATTCATTCATGAGGGTTCCACCCATACGGCTGCACCTCCCTATACAATTGCAT
>NW_007739946.1:30490-31194 GCF_000696425.1 Galeopterus variegatus
AAAAAAAAAACTTTAGAAGATAAAAAGTTTTGGCCTGGAAAAAGAACAGAATATAGAAGGACTTGGGAAACAAATACCCATGATCCCTTCTGCTATGGTTTGAATGTATCTCCCAAATGTTCATGTGCTGAGAACCTAATCCCCAAATATATGTGTTAATGGTATTTGGAGGTGGGGCCTTCGGGAGGTAATTAGGATTAGATAAGGTCAATCCATGATGGGACTGGTGGCTTTATAAGAAGAAGGGAGACCTGAGCTGACACACATGCTTTTGCCCTCTTGCCATGTGATGCTGTCTGCCATGTTATGATGCAGCAAGAAGACCCATACCAGATGCTGGCTCTGTGCTCTTGAACTTCCCAGCCTTTGGAACTGTAAGAAATGAATTTCTTTTCTTTATAAATTACCCAGTCCATGGTATTGTTACAGCAATGGAAAATGGACTAAGATACCTTTTTGGGGGGAGGTTGGGGTGTGGCTGGCTAGAATTGGGATTGAATCCTGGACCCTGGTGTTACCAGCACTATGCTCTAAACAACTGAGCTAACTGGCCAGCAGGACTAAGATAACTTCTAAAAAAACTTCTTAAAGATGTAATTCTGCTGGGCCGGCCCGGTGGCGCATTGCTGTAGTGCGCCGCTTTGGAAGTGTGGCGGCGCTCCCGCCGAGGGTTCGGATCCCACATGCAGACCGGTTCCCGCTCA
>NW_007739946.1:31973-33464 GCF_000696425.1 Galeopterus variegatus
AAAAAAAAAAGATGTAATTCTGCTGAGAGATGAATCAAAATTAATAAGGAAAAAAAAAAAACTGTCAATGAGCATTAAGCCACATAACAGAGAATTACATCTAAATAAATGTGAATATTTATAAAATTTAATGTGATGGTTATAATTTTGATAGAAATGTATGTAGTATAAAAATAATAATACTTGACAAAATTGACTACAAAGAAAGGAAAGAATTCTGACAGAACCAGTGTGAGGGATAATTTTTCATTTCTCGGAGTGTAGTCAATAAATATATTTTTGCTTCTGAAGGTGATGATTTAAGTATATTATTTAATATTTAAAAATAACCACTAGTGGAACTAAAAATAGATCTTATTTGCCAGAGGAAGTTGCCATAATTCTGATACCAAAACTGAAAGAGTCCACAAAAAACTCTAAAGCAATCCTATTTATTGAGATATACATTTTTTTCTCTTCTTTCTTTTTTTAGTATTTTAATTTTTTTCTATATCTTTTAAAACTGCAATAAAAATATTAGTAAAACAAACATACCAATGTATTTTAAAAATACACCTTGACTAAGTAGGGTTTAGTTTGTAAATGCGAGAATGTTTGACATGAAGGAAGTCTATGATTATAATTCACTACATTAAAAGAAATGAGGAGAGAAAAACAAACAAACAAAAGAAATAAGGAGAAAAACCATATAATAATCTCTAGATCATACGCCAGATATCATATGAGATAATCTCAAATGCCAAAACTCAACATCTACATAATGTATTAAATTGAACATCTACCTGATGAAATGCTTAGAAAACTAAAAATAAAACTTTCCTTTTGTCACTAGTATGCCTTTCATACTAACACTTAGTAATCTCACTTTTTATCAAAAGGAGAGATAGGTCTCTGGCCCAGAGTCTTCAGAAAACAGAATCTAGTTAGAATTTAATAACATTTTCTGTTCTTACTGTATTTATTTGTGTTTGTTATGACAGGTGATACTGGTTCTACATAAATTATTTAAGTAAAAAACAAATGAGGTGATTTAAGGAAAAATGTNGCACTGTAGCAGTGCGCCACCGGGCCGGCCCATGTGTTTATAATTTCTAAAACTTTATATAATTATATTCTGGATCATGTGGATAGCTATGTTACAACAAAGTGCTGTCATGTGCATAATAGTACTTATATTTATATTTATATTTGTTTTTTTCACTCATTAGTGCACTTTGATTGTCTTGAGCTAATGAGAAAAGAACAGAGGAGTTTGGTATATAAATGATGCATTTGATTCAGGCAGAGGGCAAATGATTTCATGGCATGCTAAGTAAGAAATGAAGGTATATAGAAAGTTATAGATACAGTTAAGTCTTTGTCACACTGCTCACTATAGTGAAGTAATATCCCAGCTACTATTCAGCTAACATTCACGGTTTGGCCCTACCAGTTGTTTACAGCCAATATCTAGTCTGAATTGTTGATGCGCATTTAGTGCCAGCTACTAAA
>NW_007739947.1:0-290 GCF_000696425.1 Galeopterus variegatus
TTCCTCCCAAAGTCCCTCCCATAAAAGCCAGTGGGATCCTTAGAGGCCCTGTACCCTTGCCTTGTACACAGACTGCATGGTTGTGGCAATCCACGGATTGAAATGAAAACTCAGAGACTGCTCAAATTATCACCATAGGAAAGAGCAATTGTACAAGAACCCCCGTGCACATCTGAGTGGCAGGCGAGAGAGTGACCTAGGTGGCCCCCAACTCAGTGGACCTCAGGAGGCCTGAGGTTGAGGTGAGGATTAAGGGGAGCCCTGCAATTAAAATTAAAAGGAACATCGTT
>NW_007739947.1:5774-6154 GCF_000696425.1 Galeopterus variegatus
CTATTCACCAGATCCGTTCACTTCCCCAAACAAGCACACAGAAGACCCATGCAGTCTTTTAGTGTTTATTTGTCTCTGGGTGCCGTTCCAGACCAACGGCGTCTTCTCGATGTGCGGTATCTCTTGAAAGCCGTTCGTAACTCATCTCTCGGGCTGACAAGAGTCCACGGCTCCCAAACGTTCCTCCTTAGTCCTCTGCTTCTGTGGAGCTAGGGATCGCTAACACGCACATGCACGCAAACAGGAAGACGTCAAAGTGTGTGTCTCTGACCAGTACGGCACTTACTGTCAGTTCTCAGGCCCCCTTCCGGTACACTCAATCCCTTGCCCTTTTAGGATTCCTCCCAAAGTCCCTCCCATAAAAGCCAGTGGGATCCTTA
>NW_007739947.1:11501-12177 GCF_000696425.1 Galeopterus variegatus
AGCGTGGTACCCGATAGGCTGTGTTGGGTGACTGATGTCACTGTCTTGTGTTCTAGTGTCTCTATGGAATTGTACACGGGCACCCCCTAGCTTCGCAACTCTTTTCTGCCCTTCCTTCTGTATTCTGGTAACGTGGTTTTGCACTTTCACGCGCGGAATTAGACTCCCGGGCTACGTCTTGCAAAGGAGGCGAGGTGAAATGGACCAGGGCAAAGAGGGCGTGAACTACACAGTAAAAACTGCCTGGGGGCAAGACATGTGAATTCCTACTTGTTTTTCGACGCTGTTGATGTTGAGAGATTAGCACCAATTAGTACACCTGCACCACCGCCTCCTTCATTCTGGATGCTCCCTCTCACCAGACAACATGCTTGAGCCTCAAGCACTCTCTGGTCAATCTGGCTCTCATTCAAACTTTCTCTTCAGGACGGACACATGTTCCCATGCTTTTCCCTGAACTTCCCAGGGAGTATCTTCACACCAGCTGCTGTGTGAGCCCATGTCTTCACTGGCTTTTATTCTCTCTAACACACCCGGAGGAGGCCACTGGGAGCCAGGGAGTTCTGAGATGTTCTCCTTTGTTCCTGCCATGCACAAATGTGAACTGTCTAGGTCAATATCAGGAAGGCGATAATGAGGGCAGTACAGCCATGCAAGTTTGTCGAAGCATTAGGTC
>NW_007739947.1:13619-14267 GCF_000696425.1 Galeopterus variegatus
AGGCGATAATGAGGGCAGTACAGCCATGCAAGTTTGTCGAAGCATTAGGTCATCTGAAAGTAAGGAAAAGATAAGGCGGCCTCCCCTCCAGCCCGATGGAGACTTTGCACGGCACACCCATGGAAACCGCATGAGAGTGGCTGTTCCGGGATATGTCCCTGCTCTGGGTATCGTCATTACTGGTCTCTTTTCCAAGAGCGAACATTTCTCAGTACGCCTCCTGGCCTGGGATGGAATGTGAACTCCTTCTTTGATTTCGACGTAGGAGTCACTACTTTTTCTGTCCCAAAGTGTGTGTCTTCCTTGGACATTCCCATACCAAAAGTAATTCCTGTAGTCTAAACATATGGAATCAACCACCTGTCAGAAACATCCTGGTTCATTGAGATTTGAAAGAGTTTCCCTTTATCTCAGTGAAACAAGGTGAGATGTCCAAGTCACCCTAAGAAGGGCTGCACAATAATGGTGACCGAGATGAGAGAAAGAGCAGTAAAGGGCATTCGACAGAGAGTGCTATGGACATCTTGAAGTGAACATTTTGACATGCAGCCATAGAAGACACGAGATTCATAGAACCATACAGCTAGTGAGATCAGGTGACACAGTCTCACTGACACAGACAGTGAGACAGAGAGAGAGAGAGAGAGA
>NW_007739947.1:16252-16781 GCF_000696425.1 Galeopterus variegatus
GACTCAGTGGACTGTCTCCTGAGCAGAAAGTACTCATAGAGGGCACTTGTGTTTCCTAGTCGTGCGGCCTGGGTCCAAGGCCTAGGCCTTCTTATCGGAAACACAGATGGGACAACCATACTTGCCACCTCTGCCATCGGTGGGGGCAGACGCACACAGGAGAGGTAGCTTGGACGTGGGTTTTACACCATCCCCTCTAGTCTGACCTTGGCCACCCACCATTCGCCTGTAGTNGGTGTGGCAGGATACACCCTTTACCGTCAGTGCCAGTTTCAAGTATTCCCAGGGAGCAGCAACCCAATCGGGAAGGAGCCATACTCAGGAAGTGCTTGACACCAAGCACGTGAGGCTTTTGACCTTTGCTGTGCCTGCCCTGTTCTCTTATCACTTCCATTGTCCTGCAGCCCATCAGCTGGGAGGGCCTCAGAACACATAAGGGCCTGGGGTTCCAAGTACTGTGTGTGGGTAGCCAGCCTACCCAGAGGAAGACAGAGACTCAGTGGACTGTCTCCTGAGCAGAAAGTACTCA
>NW_007739947.1:18994-19244 GCF_000696425.1 Galeopterus variegatus
GCCTGAGGTTGAGGTGAGGATTAAGGGGAGCCCTGCAATTAAAATTAAAAGGAACATCGTTACTGGCTGAGCCTGGCTTCTTGTCCAGGGACCATGGACGTGGCCGGCCGCCTAGCTGGCTTAAACTCACCCGCTCCTAAGCTGCTCCCATTATGTTCTCCCGGAGCTCCTAATGCTCCCAATCCCTGGATGACCACGTTGTGGTCACTGTGGTCATCCCGGAGCCTCAGGTGCTCCATATCCATCCCAG
>NW_007739947.1:21432-21638 GCF_000696425.1 Galeopterus variegatus
TCACCTGATCTGCTTTTCTTTCAATCCTGAGCATGAGAACACTGTGTCTGAAGTCACTTTTGAGAAGTTGTACTTTTTTAGGTAAAGTTTGGTGCTCCGAGATATTCAACTCAAAAACTTGGAATACTCTAAAACACACAAACATACATAAAAACTCATTTTCTCTGAAAAATGTTAAAAATTGCTTTAATTGGGCAAGGTCCTGC
>NW_007739947.1:23753-24523 GCF_000696425.1 Galeopterus variegatus
CATGTAGCTAAGCAAGTCTTCATCTTCATCGCTGATCATGGCCGACATCTCGGGGTGGTTCACAATCTGCCTCAGGTCAAGGAGCCTTTCCATGCTACGGAAGCAGGCGCTAGAAGCAACTGAGCATGTGTAAACAGCTAGGAGAGTGTGTTGCGCAGGGGTCTCCCACACCTTACGCACTGTGCCCTCCCTGCCTTTCATGAGACACACTCAAGGCAACGGGTGCCTTGCGGGGCCTTAAATGGGAGACTGTCCACGTTGACCCANCTAGGGGCAAAAGTGAATCTGCTTGTATCTCAAGTGTGCACTTTATCAGCTCTTACTGACTAGGGTGGGAATTCATACACTTTCCTGCAGCATTATTGTCAGGAAAGCCTGTCCTTCAAACACCTTTTCTACATGAGAACTCCTTTGTGCTGTTCACAACGCTGATCCAGAATGACTTCTAATTCTCCGCCCCAGTTAGTGTCTCCGTGCCATAAGTATTTGTATTTGCACGAGTGTGGCTGCAGCTCCNGTCCTTGGTCATTTCTGAATTTTCGCAGTGAGGCCCTACCTCAGTGATCCTGTTAGATCCTGCAAAGTCGTGGTCAGAAAACCAGTTGAAGAAGTTAACACTGCTGTTGTGGTGCCTGCGGCTATAAGCCTCATGTTCATAATCCTGATACCACTGAACTGGAGTGGAATGAGATGCCCTATATCCTGCAGGAAAGAAAAGTATACAGGAAGGGGTTGGAGCATGCTGACAATGATAAACCCAACACCTTCAC
>NW_007739947.1:26339-27622 GCF_000696425.1 Galeopterus variegatus
TGCCTCAAACAAAACCGCCGCCAACTCCTGCCCGGTCGCCGCCGCCGCCTCCCTCTCCGCCACGGCCTCGCTTACCTGCAGAGCTTCAACCCTGGTCCCGGAGGCCTCCTCGGGCGTCCCACCCAACTCGGCCTGGGTCGCACACCCCACGCCATTACTGGCCTCTGGCACGGGCCTACCGGCCCCTCCCTCCTCAGTGCCCTTTCCCACACCTATGTTCATCCAGGGTTCCGCGGGAGGCCCTTCCTCCCGGGAGCCCGCCTCACTCGCCATGCTGCCCTGGTCCTCCGCAGGCTCAGCTGCGCCGGGGACGCAAGGCCGAGACCCTTGACCTGCACACCCCCCGCAGCAGCGAGAGAAGCTGAGCCGCGGGTAGGTTGCGGCTCTGGGAACTTCCGGGAGCCTCGCGCTCGGGCACGGCTAAGGGCGCATGCGCGGGGCTTTGGCGCCCTCTGCAGGCTTCTTGGCGCCAGTCGCCCAGCCACGCCCAGACCGTTACTATGGCTCCACGGCCAATGGAGGAAGAGGTAGAAGCTGTCACCCACGATGGCCCCGCTTCCTGAACGCAGGCATCTGGGACACAACTGCCCTGCCTGCGAGCCCTGGCCCGTGCCTCCAGGAAGCCCTCCCAGCTTGCCAGGTGCAGTGCGCACACACAGCCGGTTTGCCCTTTGCAAACTCCACTGACTGTTCCACTCCATAGTCCATGCCGGCGTCTTGCGTGGCACCGAACCCAGGCAATATAAAGTACTTAAGGACACGAAGCGGGCACTGTGAACAGGGCTGAGTATTTCAGTTCCAGCCCACAGACAGAGCAAGGTTCTCTGAGGGTCGGGCCCGTGTGTTGCTCTATATGTTGCTGCGCGGGATTTCATAGGGTCTAGAGGCAGAGAGCACTACTACAACGTGTCCCTCAGGATTACGAAANCCCTTTGGCAGCCACCCTCGACACACAGCCCAAAGGATACGACTTTGGCCCAGAAGCCAGGGATGTCCTGGATGATGGCCGTTCGCCGCTCAAGGTGACGCCTGCTTGTCTGCCCAAGTTTCCGCTTGAGCCGAGCAGAAGCCCTGCTGCCTCGGGCATTCACCGCTCCCAGCTCCAACTGAAGGATCTCCAAAGCCTCCAATGGTGGCCGGGTCACCTTGGGTAACCAGGCTAGCGGTGCCAGCCTGAAGTCCTCGTCCCCCTCCTCCTGCTCCTCAGCCACGACCTCCACCACCTCCATTACGTCCAGCAAGTCCAGCGCCACCTCCTGCCCGGTCGCCGCCGCCTCCCTCTC
>NW_007739947.1:28622-29321 GCF_000696425.1 Galeopterus variegatus
TATGTAGGAAACACTGGTCCGCGTGTTCATGGAGTATGAAATTCCCTAAGATCTGTCATGAGAAACCAGAGACCCAACAGATTCCATGGTAAGAACTGCAGTTCTCTGGATTAGGTCATCAGCTTCTGAAAACACCAGTGACAGGATGGTTTGCTTAAGAGTGTCTGAGAGGCTCCTTTATTTAACGGTTTGCAATCATCATGGCCCCCACCGCCAATTTCCATCTGGGCACATTTGAGGGGGCCATGTGTTTCCATTCAGGTCGGTACCGTGTTAATCAGTTTTGCTCCCACTATGTAATACCCATGCTCAGCTGCGTGCCTGGCACAGAATGGTGTCAAATGCATGTGTTGAGTGAATAAATGCCACTCCCTATTACTTCCCTTTTTAGAAGTCTTTCTATTTGGTTTCATATTAATGTATGCTATCTGTTTCCTTCAGCCCCTAAGGCAGCTGGGCCTGACATGTAGCGGAACACTGGTGGTGGCGTGACTGGTTAGGACTCAGCCTGGTATCTGCCCGATATTTGCCCTAACACAATGTTTTCTACAGAATGCACATTCTCCACATTTGGTATCACTGAACAGATAGTTCTTCGTATCTCAGAAGTTGATAAACTTTTCATTGTAGGAGATGTTCTTTCTGTTAATGTAGTGATTTTTTTTTTTTTCCTTTTTGTCTTTTTTACTGACCGGTAAT
>NW_007739947.1:31085-31516 GCF_000696425.1 Galeopterus variegatus
TTCACTCTTGGTGTTGTACATTCTATGGGTTTTTAAAAAATGTATGGCATGTATCCACAATTATGGTATGATTCAGAGTAGTTTCACTGCCCTAAAACTCTCCTATGCTCCATTGATTCATTCCACCATCCTGCCAAGTCCGTGACAACCACTGATCTTTTTACTCTTTTTACTAATGTTATATACTGTAGTTGGAATCATACAGTCTGTAGCCTTTTGAGACTAGTTTTTTTCACTTATCAGTATGCATTTAAGCTTCTTGCATGTCTTTTTGTGGCTTGATGGCCCATTTCTTTCATTGCTGAATAATGTTCCATTGTGTGGATGTACCACAATTTATCCATTTACCTGCTGAAGGACATCTTGGTTGATTCCAAGTTTGGGTGATAATGAATAAAGCTAGCGTAAACATCCATGTGCAGCTTCTTGTG
>NW_007739947.1:33554-34357 GCF_000696425.1 Galeopterus variegatus
TGCAGAAGTGAATACACAGTGTGTGTTGAAATTATTGTTTTCCAATTATCAAATGAGCACATCACAGGAAAGAAAAATCTAGGAGTTTGGGTCTTAAAAATAGTCATTGTAGTTATATATTTTGCTTATTATTTCAACATACCATTGTCTTATTAAATTATGTCATGACAATATTTAATAAGAATAATAAGTGTCATTTGCATTCTGTTTCAGCTACAGTTCTCTAGCCTACCAAATTCTAGAAGGTACTGGATGCAAATATTTAAATTTCCTTTGTAAATTACTAATATAATATCATGTGTACTTGAAAATTCGGTAAATACCTCACACGGTTGGAAGCAACCACCTCAAGATCATCTAGTNCAAGTTTACCTACTTTCACAAGAAGCCTGCCTGAGCTAAAGATAAATAACCAAGTTGACCAGATATGTTTCAGAACAGTTTTAAATTAATTTTAGGAAAACCGAGGGCAATAGAATCATTGGTTGAAGCATCAAACTAATGTGAAGATTCTAGGTTTCATGCATCCATGGGTAGGAGGTAATTCGATTGGATTCCATCAAGTTCATCCCAGTCTGTGTCATTCTTGAGTTCCTTTTTCTGGGGGCTCATGTCATAGAGATCAGACTTTTTATTCATTAACCCAGATGTTAACTTATCAAATGTTTGGTGAGTACATTCCGTGTGCCAAGTGCTGGGGGGAGAGAGAGGCATGAAGGAGATGGTGCCTAAACACAACTAGCTCCCAGACTGGAGAGGGGAAATGGCAAGTAAGTGTAGACACTCCGTTTTTGTACCACACT
>NW_007739947.1:36236-36828 GCF_000696425.1 Galeopterus variegatus
CCTTTTCAGTGTGTTTGGAGTGTTTCAAAATAAAAATTTAAAGTAGAGAAAGTAAATGAAAAAGTCTATTGCATAATTTAGTGTATTCTTGGTTGCAAGTACGCTTCTTAAAAAGTACTTCATGAAAAGTACTCTTATGAAGTGTACTTCTCCTCTTCTGTAAAAAAGAAGAAGAAGAAGAAGCTTAATGGTAGGGTTTTTATTATCCCATCAGGGACTGACAAACTATGGACTGGTTTTGGCCAAGAAATATGGCCTGATGCCTGCTTTCTATGGCTCATGGCCTAAGAATGTTTTTCTCATGTTTAAAAGGTTGAAAAAAATCAAAAGACGAAAAATATTCTGTGATAAGTGAAATTGTATGGAATTCCAACTTCACTGTCCATAAAGTTTTATGTGCACATAGTCATGCCCATTTATTTAATTACTGTAGGTGGCTGCTTTTGCACTGCAAGGGCAGAGCTGAGTTGAGACAGAGATGGACCTCAACCTTGAACTGTCTTCTATCTGGCCCTTTTAGAAAGAGTTTGCTGACCCATGCCATTTAACAAAAGAGCCCAGAGGGAAGTGGTCCCAGGGTTGGTTGATTCAG
>NW_007739947.1:38813-39621 GCF_000696425.1 Galeopterus variegatus
ACTGCCTAGCTCTGCCAAAGCTTCTAAATTCCAAACTGTTGGAGCAGTTTAATAGAGATGACAAGAATTTGGGACAAGAATATATGGCCAACTTGAGTTATAAATGCTTTTTCCTTACTGAAAAAATTTGGTACATTTTAATCGGGTCTTGAATTATGTTTATATTATAAAAATGTAAAATTTATTATTAATAAGGAAGGATGTTTCAAGCTTCTAAGCTTCTTCTCTGCAATAAAGGTCACTAAATTAATCGAGGACAGAAGGACCATAGGTTATTCAATCCTAAAACTCAGTTCTGACTGGGTCCACATTAATGTCAGTGCAGGGACATCTTTAACATCTGAAATGTTTTGAAATTGGCTAGTGATAGTGATCCCCTTCAGTGGCAAGGGCCGGGNTATGTCCTTTCCATTTGCTTGTTGTAGGAACTTCAAAAAAATTGTAGTTGTTATATCTTCCTCTCCCCCCACCCCATTTTGTGTGTGTGTGTGTGTATGTGAGTGAATTAATTTATTTATTTTTAAAAGTTTAATTTGTAGCTATTCCTCAATACCAAGCAATCATTTTTATGTCGTTTCCTTTTTCACTTAGCTTTGATTGTTACTACTAATATTGACCCTCCTCCTTATAATAACTTTCTTACAATTTTTTCATTATCTTTGGTCTCCTCCTTATAATGACTTTCTTACAATTTTTTCATTATCTTTAACCCAAGCATAGACCACTGGGGTGGCTGTTTCTGCAAGTTCCTTCTAACCAAAAGCAAGAGATATATTAATTGTCTCATTGAACTCAAGAAGCAAGCTTC
>NW_007739947.1:41643-41930 GCF_000696425.1 Galeopterus variegatus
GGAGCAGGCAGCATCCTTTGCTCAGCTCATTAAATGCCTCTTTTACAATATGTCCTGTGGATTCAATCTAGTCTTACCATGATATTATGTTGATTCTTTCTCATTTTGGCAGCACTTAAGGCTTTAAATGCACAAAGTAATTTTCCACCAAATCAATTGTTAATTGTCATTGCCTCCATAATTCAAAGGTGCTTAGAGGCTTGTTATTCACTCTGGATCAGTCTTCTTATGTAGTTTATGGACACAAATCCTCTCACGGACATATACTAATTGTACATCTCCATTTG
>NW_007739947.1:44002-44506 GCF_000696425.1 Galeopterus variegatus
AAGTAAGTGTGGACACTCCGTTTTTGTACCACACTTCTCTCTGTGCAGAAGTCAATTCCCCTAGGGTCAGGGGAAGTTCACTACAGGCTTCCTAGGGGAGGTGACACCTAGGTGTCTGGAGGAGAAAGCAAAAGGGTTAGCAGTGGTTGATGGGTTTGGGGCTGGAGCTTGGGGGATGGCATTTGAAGCACAGAGTAGAGCCGGAGGTATGATATTGGGGTAGGAGAGAGTGACAGAGATTGGTTGGGGATGAGGCTGAGCCAGGACTTGGAGGGCCTTGTGAGTGCTATGCTTGGCCAACATGGAAAGGATTTCAGTGTGGCTGGAACAGAGCTGAGGTCTGCAAGGGAAGAGAGATGAGGAGCAGAAGCACAGGGCAAAGGGACAGGAGATCAGACAAGAGGGAGCCAGTGAAAGGTTTTCAGCAGGAGAGGGACATGATCCAAACTGTATCATTAGAAAGCTTCTTAAACAACAGTGGGAAGAAGTGGTGAGATACTTTGG
>NW_007739948.1:0-322 GCF_000696425.1 Galeopterus variegatus
CCTTCCACATGCACACCTGTGAAATTCACCCATACAAGAAAATTCCTAGCAGTGGAACTGCTGGGTGAGCAAAGTATGTGTATTTTAAATTCTGTTTAAATATAGTGAAACCACACTCAAAAAGTGTTCTATCAAATTATCATCCCACCAACAAAATAAGTTATTTATTTAAAGGCTACGTATTTTAGGTGAACCTTACTTTGTGGACTGCTAATTTTAAAGGTTCTGAATAGTAATTATGAATGAAAAGTACATAATGACAAGTACATAGGATTTTTATCTTTTGCTGAATCAATTAAAGGAAAAATTTCACAGGGTTAAA
>NW_007739948.1:5904-8123 GCF_000696425.1 Galeopterus variegatus
TTCAGTTTCCACCCCCCCTAGAATAAACAGGGCTATTGAATATGTGTTCTTTTTTTTTTTTAATTCCCCAGACGCACAGTGGATCTGTATGGCGTGTGACATGGGCACATCCTGAATTCAGACAGGTTTTGGCTTCCTGTTCTTTTGACCGAACAGCTGCTGTGTGGGAAGAAATAGTAGGAGAATCAAATGGTAAACTGCCAGGACAGAGTCACTGGGTGAGACATTTGTTAGTATTCTGAGGGTGGGGAGGAGGAGATGTGAGCAGCCAGGGAACATTAGTGTCATCACACCGTGCTCTAACCAACATGGCTAACAGGCCAGCTGGAGCATTAGTACTTCTAAGAATCTCTCAGGCACTTGCTAAGATGTTACCAGTCCCCTCTTTACTTACCAGTTCCACTTTTCTTTTTTCCATATTTTCCTCATACTTGTTTTTTAGTTTTGTCTTGGATCTGAAATGGTACTCGGGAGCACCTGTGGCATTGTTTAATGGTAACTTTCATGATGAATCCAGAGTATTTACTTTGTATACGATTTTATATACTATATGTATTATATGATATTAATGTATGATTTATTTATTACTTTTTAAAAACTTTTTTGCCTTTTTTTTTTTTGGTTTGTTTTTGGTGGCTGGCTGTACAGGGATCTGAATCCTTGATGTTGATGTATAGGATCATAAGGATATGGTTTTAGAGTACCCTCTCAAATCCTTTAAAAACTTGCTCTGTTCTGTTTTCTTTTGCTTTCTTACAAAATGCACTCTCCTTTATCCGTGCCTACTTTAAGCTCTAGCTCTGCCCTCATTGCATGTTTGAGTTTGGGCAAGAACACATGTTGTGTGCTGCTCAACTTCCTCGTCTGTGAGTGAGAGAACCGAGCTAGGTGATCTTTAAGACCTTTCCAGTGTTTTCATTTTAAGATTTTATCATCCGTATGCTTGTTCTTTCCCTCTGTAATTAGTTATTTGTAATAATCATACACATGGTATAAAATCCAAAAGNCCACCGGGCCGGCCCCTTTAAAGTCTCTTTATAAACATCCAATAAATACACCATTTTGCTTAACTGAAAATGCCATTGATGAACATTTTTGTGCAAATCTTATTCTTTAGTTAGATTCTGTTTTACTGGGAATCTAACAGTTTATAAAACCTCTCTGCCTTAGTGCCTTTTTTACTTAATAGCCCTGTATAAGAATTAAAGTGGAACCCAAAAAACTGGACAAAACAAAGGATCCAAAATAAGGGTACATAGTTTACCTATGGTTGGTGACATTGTTACCATGAGAGTTATCAGGTTAACAACGTGTTCTTGGGCCGGCCCGGTGGCCGCACTGCTATAGTGCGCTGCTTGGGAGGTGCGGTGGCGCTCCCGCCGAGGGATCCCACATACAGCCCGGTTCCCGCTCACTGGCTGAGCGAGGAGCAGGCGCAACGCCGAGGGCTGCGATCCCGTTGCCGGTCCCGGTCCGGTATGGGGGCGACACTGAGGGTTGCGATCCGTTGCCGGACACGGAAAAAGACAAAAAAAACCAACGTGTTCTTATGTTGTTGCATGTAAAAAATGTTAGATATACATAAGTGTGAAACACATTTGTAAATGTAAGTGGTGAACTCATGTTTATTTTCAGACAGTATTTTTCCTGGGAAGCACCTAGCAAATTCTTTTGATGTTGAAATGCTTTCAGACCTTTTCATCCTTTTTTTTTTTTTTTTTTTTTGGGGGGGGGGGCGGTCAACATGAAGAGGTTGTAGAATAGTAATTGACATTTTTCGTATATAAAGATAATGAGATACTTAGTTTTACGTTATTTTCTCAGGATATAAGTGTTTGGGCTTCTCTGTATTTGCTCACTGAATGCCTCTTTTCCTCAAATAGTCCATTGTCTAAGATCCATTGGTTAGGATCTTCTAAGCATTTCGCTGCTGTAGTTTCTATATACTGTTAGGCTTTTGAAGCAGATAATTTTTTTTAAATAGAAGAGTGCTTTTTAAAATTAAGCTATAATTTACATACCATTATGTTCAGCCATTTAAAATATACAATTTAGTGATTTTAAGTTATTCACAAAGTTGTGCAAACGTCACTATTATCTAATTTCAGGACATTTTCATCACCCCAAAAGGAAACCCATTTAGCAGTCACTTCCCATGTCTCCCCTTTCCCAGCCGCTGGTAACCACTAATCTACTTTCTTTCTTTATGGACTTTGAAG
>NW_007739948.1:9753-10399 GCF_000696425.1 Galeopterus variegatus
GTTCTTTCCCTCTGTAATTAGTTATTTGTAATAATCATACACATGGTATAAAATCCAAAAGAGACAAAATGGTGTACACAGTGAGAACATCCTCTCCTTCCCTCACCACCTAGGTCTCTCCCTAGAGGCAGCCGCTACTGCAGCTTTTTGTGTGTTTTTCCGGAATGTTTTCTTCTCCCCCCTTTTCCTCCCACTTCCCCGCTAATGCATGTTATTGACACTTTTTTCTGATGCATTTTTTTATTGCTGTAAATATATCTAATATAATAGTCATCATTTTAACTATTTATTTATTTTGGCATTGGGCTCGTACTGGGGATCCAAGCCATTGACCCTGGTGTTATAACACTGTGCTCTAACCAATGAGCTAACCGGCACACCCCCGTTTTAACTATTTGTAAGTGGTGCAGTTCAGTGGCATGAATTACATTCACAATGCTGTGTACCCATCACTGTTATCTATACCCGGAAGTCCTCATCATCCCCAACATAAACTCTGTAACATTAAGTAATACCTCTCCTTTCCCCCTCCCCATAACCCCTAGTAACCTCTACTGTACTTTGTCTACTAACTTGTCTATTCTAGGTATTTGTGTTAAGTGGAATCATACAGTAATTGTCCTTTTGTGACTGATTTATTTCACTA
>NW_007739948.1:11334-13257 GCF_000696425.1 Galeopterus variegatus
TATCTGTTCATTTGTAGATGGCCATTTGGGTTGTTTACACTTTTTGACTATTGTTAGGAACACTACTATAAGCACTGGTGTACAGATACCTGTTTGAAACCCTGCTTTCAGTTCTTTTGGATATATATCTAGGAGTGGAATTGCTGGCTTATATGGTGGTTTCATGTTTAACTTTTTGAGGTACCGTCAAACTGTTTTCCACAGAGACTGTACCATCTTACATTCCCACCAACAATACACAATGGTTCCAATTTTTCCACATTTTTGTCAACACATGATATTTTCTGGTTTTTTTGTTATAGCCATCCTAGAGGGTATGAAGTGGTATCTCATTGTGGTTTTGATTCGCATTTCCCTAATGCTTAACAAGGTTGAGTATCTTTTCATGGGGCTATTGGCCTATTGCTTGTCTTCCTTGAGGAAATGTTCATTCAAGTCCTTTGCCCATTTTTTTTATTGGGTTGTTATTTGTTGTTGTTGAGTTGTGGGAGTTCTTTATATATTCTGGATATCGATCCCTTATCAGATACATGGTTTGCAAATATTTTCTCTTAGTCTGTGGGTTGTCTTTTCACTCTCTTGATAGTGTGCTTTTGTTTGTTTTTGTTTCCGGCAGCTGGCCAGTACAGGGATCAAACCCTGGACCTTGGTGTTATCAGCACCATGCTGTAACCAGCTGAGCTAACTGGCCAGCCCTGTAGTGTCCTTTGATGCACAAAATTTTTAAGTTTTGATGAAATCCAGTTTATTTATTTTTTCTTCTGTTTCCTGTGCTTTTGGGGTCATATCCAAGAAATCATTGTCAAATTTAATGTCATGAAGACTTTCCCTAAGGTTTTCTTTGAGAGTTTTATAGTTTTAGTTCTTACTTTAGGTTTTTGATCCATTGTGAGTTAATTTTTGTATATGGTATAAGCTGAAGGTCCAAATTCATTCATTTGCACGTGCATATCCAGCTTTCTCAGCACCATTTACTGAAAAGATGGTCCTTTCCCCGTTGAATAATAGTCTTGGCACCCTTGTTGAAAATTAATTGACCATACATGGAGGATTTATTTCTAGACTATTCTATTGGTTTCCTTATGACAATACCACACTGTTTTAATTACTGTAGCTTTCTAGCTTGAATGCTATTCATACTATTTTACAACTCTTTTCTTACAGGGGGAGGAGTTGGTCTGATTGCCTTTGCACTGGGGCCTCCCTAAGACAAACAGCTGCTTAAGGAGAGAAGGGAAATGTATAGATTAGAAGGAATTTTTCTGGCATTCAGTCTGAGGTGTATCAGTTTAGTATAGTATAGGGTGGGTTTAGGAGTGGTGGCGTATAGAGTTTTTCTTCTAATTTTAAGAAATTTATTGTATTAGTTAAATCAATTAGTTAAGTTAATACATTTATTTTTTCAACATTCGTGTTGATGTTACTTATTCAATGGTGTTTGTAGAAAAAAAGTTTGCTAAGATATTTGATGTTTATGTAATATTGGTCTTTTAATATTGAAACTCCCTGAGAAGTATTTTGGTAACCACAGATAGTAAACTGTTGATTTTTAAATTTTATTGACATTTTCAGTCAAATATCGTCTTATCTGAGTACCAGAAAATAGCTTTTAAATATGATGCTGGACTTCTATGATCCTCACAGTGGAATGATCCTACCATTCACTATTAAATGCCTTCACTTAAAGGTCAATAGTGGTGGTCTGAGTAGGATTAGCTAACATTTTATGCTTAAAAGAAGAAGTTGCATGCCTACCGTTTGTTGTTAAAGGATTTAAATAAGTTTAATTTGCTGCTTGCAGTGTGCTTTGTGTGACAAAACTGCCAAAATGAAAATTCTAACATTTTCTGGTTTTGTGACCAGTCTACTTGAGAGATTACTTACATGATAAAGTTTAGGCTTTCTAAGGTAGACTTTCTTCTG
>NW_007739948.1:14016-14452 GCF_000696425.1 Galeopterus variegatus
GTCTGAGTAGGATTAGCTAACATTTTATGCTTAAAAGAAGAAGTTGCATGCCTACCGTTTGCTGTTAAAGGATTTAAATAAGTTTAATTTGCTGCTTGCAGTGTGCTTTGTGTGACAAAACTGCCAAAATGAAAATTCTAAAATTTTCTGGTTTTGTGACCCTTTTCTGGTTTTGTGACCAGTCTACTTGAGAGATTACTTACATGATAAAGTTTAGGCTTTCTAAGGTAGACTTTCTTCTCCTTTAAAGGAGTAGTTAATTATAGCTCAGTAGTTTGTTAGCAGTTGCCAGCTGTGTGCAGTATTCTGCCATGTGCTTTGTAGGAAATTGAGGCCAAGACAGATTTTAAATCATTTATTCAGGATTATGTACCATACCAGTAACTGGCAGAGGAGTTTCTGTGTGGTTCTAGAGCCTGTGCTCTTTCACTCTACC
>NW_007739948.1:15329-25832 GCF_000696425.1 Galeopterus variegatus
ATTTTCTTCTATTTTACGGCTGCCTGGTACAGGGATTGAACCCTGGACTTTGGTGTTATCAGCACCATGCTCTAACCAACTGAGCTAACTGGCCAGATCCTATTATATTTTTAAATGATTTATTTATACCTCTGGTTCTTGCTATGTTGTCTTTAAACAGTATTCATACTCATTGAAATGAAAGATGAATATAATGCATTTATAAAACTTTGTACCTCCCAAGATATGACTAGATAGATATTTGTGGTAATGTTGATAGTTGTTTTAGTTATGTTGAAAATTATTATTTCAAGTAATATATTTATATCTCCACTTACAGATTTATCAATTTTTAGACTATATATTGACCCCCCTTTTTCCTGAAAAATGAGGAAATAGCTTATTTTGAATAAGCTTATTGTGAATAGCTTATTTCACATTGTTCCTTCCATTTCCTAATTTTGATGATGTTGCTTGCACACTGGCAAGATTTATGATATTTATGTTTCATTTCTGTAAACATGTAATACATATATAAGTATTTTTGCCTTCTGACTACAAGTTAATTCTAAAAATTAAGAGGCAGCCAGATTTACACTATTAGATTCTGTAAATATTCATTGTTGGTGCAAGTATCATCTATTTCATGAAAATTTTGTTGTTTATGCAGAATAATTTGATGTTACCCTCTGATAGATGCTCTGTTTTCTTTCTTGATTCTTTTACTTCTGGCTTATACTTAGCTGTCACAGTTTCATGTTCTTTTTTAATTTTTATTTTATTGAAAAATAACTGATTATTCATATTTGTGGGGTAGTGTTGCATATCAGTACCTGTGTACAATGTGTGATGATGATCGTGTTGTCTTTAATCTTTTTTTTTATTTCAGTGGCACACTCTACAAGTAATTTTTTCCCGTATGGGTTGGATGGCGAACTTTGAATTCTAGCATACCTGAACATGTTTTAATTTTAGCCCAGGCTAGTTGTAGAGTTCTAAGTACAAACTGAGTTCTAACTTCAGAGATATTGTTCTTGTATCTTTTTAACTTTGGGTTATATTAATAAGAAGTCTGAGGTTGGTCTGATGCTGGTTCTTTTGCAGGTAGCTTGTTCTTTCTGAAAGGTTATAGAATTTTGTCTCATTACTTTGAGTTCTGTTCCAAGTGTTGAATTCTGTTACCTAGTTTGTGTTTGTCATTTTGACACTTTTTATGATGGCTTTTGATAGTTGATGTAACTGAATTATAATGTAGCCCCATCTATCAGTCTTTCCTTTATTGTTAGCATGCTTTTTGTGTTTTATTTTTTGAGCGATTCTTCCCCTCCTTGACGCTGTCAAGTGTATTCTGAAAGGTTTTTGGTTTTGCCTTTCACATTTAGGTAATTAAACCTTCTGGAATTGCTTTGTATGTTTTGAGGTAGAAAAATTCCTAGATTTAGATTTAACCAGGATTTTTCTATGGTTTTTTGTTTGTTGTTTGTTTTAAGTTTTTCTTATTAGGGAAAATTTCAGATCCACCAAAAGTAAATAACAGAAATACAATGGACAGATCCTCACATCCATCACTCACTTATATCAAGTCAAGTTACTTGTTTTATCTCCATTTATATTTATGAACAAGGGACTTTTATGGCTAGTAGAGAAAACTGGTGTTGGTTTTTCTTCTTGTTAGGTGCTCTATCGTCTTAACAATTCTCCCTGTTAACTAGGAAGGCTGACTGAGTTTTGTCCATGTAGGTGGAGTGGGCTGACAGGAGGCTTTCTTTTGGAGTTTGTGTATCTAGAGGGTGGAGTTTGTGTATCCAGAGCGGTCTAGCAGGCTGGGTACATATTGCCAAAGTAAGGGGGACTTTGCTTTGGGGATGGAAGACTTCAGTGTACTTTGTTCCTCCTTGCCTCTCTCCCTGCCAGTTTTGGAGCATGTACTGCTTTATTTCAAGTTCTAACCATCTCACTAGGATCCTTCCTCAGACTGTTTAACCTAGAGCAGGGTCAGCTGCTAGCTGTCCCTGGTTCCCTGAATTCTGTTATTTAAATAGATTACTTCGTAATAACCCTATGACTCATTTCTTTTCTTTGCATTTATTAATTAGAGGTTGGAGTTTCTGGAATTTTCTACCACTGATGGTGGTGTGGACCACTTTTGCCTTTGCATTTTCTCTCTCATTCAGATCTCCTCCTGTTTCCTGTCTTCCTGGGATTCCTCCAAAAATCTTGATGTCTGATGGCACACTTTCTTGACTTCTAGCACTGTTATGGTGTTATCTTTTCATCATTTCAGTGGAACCTTAGGAGGGAGGAGAAGGAGAGACAGGTGACCTGTTTACATTATTTAGTCAGAAAGCTAGATGGTTTTTCTCACTGTTTAGTTGTGAATTATATTTAGAAAGTGGTTTAAATGTGAGCATCTTGTTTCTGGTTGTACAAATGAAGTAATCCTCAATTCAGGTTGTTATCTGAACATTTCATAATTTGATTTAAAGATGTTTTTTAAAAATTTGTGTTTTTAAAATATTTATGTTTTTAGTAATTTTAGAATGTTATTATAAATATACTTTTGATCCTCATTTAAATATCTAATATTGTAAAATCAAAACATTTGTAGTACATTGAAAAAAGAAAGTTTGTGAGATATGGAAACTACTGTGGGATTTACATCTATCTGAGTGGCCAGCAATTGTTATAAATGACTTGTAATTTTATTTTATTACTGTGGCACTTTACAGTTTGCCTGGTAATTTTCTTAATTAGATGATTTGATCTAATTACCTAAAGCTTTAGAAATAAAGAACTGAAACTTCTTTTTTCAATTACCACGTTTTGTTTTTAGCATTCATAATACCAAGGTCAAAGTTTAAGCAAGGGTGACATGTTCACAGAGCTATTACTTAATCTGGATGAGGGAGGAAAAGAAAATCAATGTCTAGGTAGTTAGGCATAGAAATGAAAAAGTCACTTCAGCAGAACCATTCTCTTATTGCTTATCTTTAGCCTTTTGCAAATTGAGGTTGACCTCAAATGAATAACATATGGAGAGCAGGACTTCCTGAGGGCTAGTCATTTCTACTTCTTTCTCCATCTGAGTTTCTTCTTTTTGTATAAAGCTCTTAAAACATTGTTGTCATGAAATTGGTTACAATCAGGTTATTTTTTGTTTCATAGTTAGTGACCAAATCTTTCAGGAGGAAAAACTGGTAAGACCTCTCACGTATCTTTTTTTTAATCTATTGAATACTTGAAACCTTTTCTTTTGGGAAAAGAACTCCTTTCTATCTAAGCCATAAGAAAATGTTAAAAACAATCCAGAAGGACAGTATCCTCAGTTCTGTGTGTAACATTCTCCTGCAGGCACACTTACAAGGTGTAGCTGTGTCAGGTGTATGACAGAGATCTAGTAGGGACAGGCTGACTTAGGTTGTCTGTCTGCTTGACTCCAGTTTTTTAATTCTCTGAATCAAATGTGTATTAACTTTATCATTACATAAACTACTTCTTACTCTCCATTTCCAGCTCTTGTGCTCATTCCCCCACGATAGCTGTAGGAAGTGATGACAGTAGTCCAAGTGCGATGGCCAAGGTTCAGATTTTCAAATATAATGAGAACACCAGGTCAGTACTGCTTCTTTATTCATTAACTGAATTGTGCATCATNGACAAAGAGGGCAGAAGCACTCCAGATGTACCAACCTGTTTCTACTGTGTTTGGAAGAAAGTAGGCAGAAGGGAGTGTGGTGAGAAACGGGCAAGACTCATATCTGCAAGACCTAGCATCCGTCGTTTCGATTTTATCTTACAGGTAATGTGAGCAGGGAATGATAGGATCAGAGAGTGGTTTAACTCTTCCATAGGCATGGAAAGTGTGTTGGGAGAGAACATGAGTACATTCAGTGCAACAGTATTGGTGAAATAGTCCAGGTGGGAAATTATAGTGGCTTTGGAATAGAATAGTGCCCGTGGGGATGGAGAGAAGTGAAAAATTTGAGAATAATTTAAGATGTACTATCTGTAGGATCTGATGATTGATTAGACGTGGGAGGTGAGGGGGAAGGGGAAGGGATCAAGATGATTCCAAGGTTCTGGCTTAACAGTTCGATGGATAGTGTGTAATTTCTAGAGAAACAGGGCAGACTTGGGTAGAGTGTGGTAGCATGTGGAGATAAATTAATTTTGGTCATGTTGAGATATAGGTATCTGTAAACTCTGAGAGCCATAAGCACTGTGTCAGATATACAGACGGTTCCTGACTTAGGATCGTTCAACTTAACGATTTTCCAACTTTCCAATGGTGGGAAACCATCACAATTTTGACATAATGTACAGTATTCAATAAATTACCTGAGATATTCAACACTTTAATATAAAATAGGCTTTGCACTAGACAGTTTTGCCCAACTGTAAGTGTTTTGAGTACATTTGAGCTATGATGTTTGGAGCTATGATGTTTGGTAGATTGGGTGAATTAAATGCATTTTGGACTTAGATATTTTCAACTTATGACGGGTTTTATCAGTACGTGACCCCATTGCAAATCAAGGAGCATCTGTACTCAGTCTTATGGAGGAAAGAGCATCCATCAGGTGATCAGGTGGGCTTCATAGGTGCTAGACAAAATTCTTGGGTCTAGAAGTCAGGCCTTACAAGAAGCAGAGGAGACAAACTGGTATAATTCCCATGGGCTCTTGTATTAGTCTGGTTCTGTTGCTTATAACAAAACACCTGGAACTGGGTGATTTATAAAGAATATTTGTTGCTTACAGTTTCTGAGGCTGGGATATCCAAAGTCCATCTGGTGGTGGCGGCAACAGTGACCCAGACGTCTCACATTGCAAGATGTTGGAAGCAGAGAGAGCAGAGCAGAGAGAGACAGACTCTCCTCTTCTTTTAAAGCCCTCAGAACCGTGCCCTTGACCACCATTTTTAATCCATTCACTACTGCATGGTCCTACAGTCCAATCACCTCTTCAAGGCTCCATCTTTAAATTACAATAATAGGATTTCCCACCCTTTTTACAGTCACAGTGGGGACTAGGTTTCTTTTTTTTTTTTTTTTCCTTTTTGTCTTTTTTCATGACCGGTAACGGGATCGCAACCCTCAGTGTCGCACCCGTACCAGGACCGGCAACGGGATCGCAACCCTCGGTGTCGCGCCCGCACCTCGCTCAACCAGTGAGCAGACCGGTCTCTATTTGAGATCCAAACCCTCGGCGGGAGCGCCGCCACACTCCCAAGCGCCGCACTATACCGAGTGCGCCACCGGGCCGGCCCATAAGTTTCTAATGCATGAAACTTGGTGGACACAATTCAAACTTCAATGAGTTTTGAGGGGACATAATTCAATCCACTACAGCTCTGCAATTCAGAATGTCACCACTTGGGTTTCTGAGGGGCTGTTATATCTTCTACCTTCCTACGTTCTTGACTTCTTCTGAGAGGCTCTGTCTACAATTGTGCTGTTTTATAGAACTCACTGGGGTGGTGGAAATGGTCTGTATCTGTGCCATGTAATGCAGTGGCCATTAGCTTCATGCAGCTGTTGAAACCCAAAATGTGGCTGATGCAACTGAGGAACTGAATTTGTTAATTTATATTAATTTAAATTTAAATAGACACATGTGGCTAGTGGCTACTATATTTGCCAGCGTACTTCTAGAATTTAAGAACCTTCCTCTAGACCTCTTTGAGATTTTCATAGCCTTTTTAGCTATTAAAGTTATGAATCACATTGGTAGCACAAAAGGCCAATATAAGTGGTTTATGCGAAATATCCAGAATAGATGAATCCATAGAGACAGAAAATAAATTCGCGGTTGCCTAGGGCTGGGGTTGGGGAGGGGGGTGAGGAGGGGGTGATGCTAAAGGTAGGGGGTTTCTTTCTGGGAAGATGCAAATGTCCTAAAGTTTATATTGGTGATGGTTACACAACTTGATGAATATAAAAACCACTGAACTGTATACTTTAAAGAATTGTATAACATGTTAATTACGTCGCAATAAAGCTATTATTTTAAAAAGAGGTGGCAATAATAACGCCAACCGGGCTCCATAGGCAGCTCTCTGGAGCCCTTGCCCTGCACTCGGGTGCGTTCAGCAGCCTGGACAATGGGCGCTGTTATTTCTGGGTGAGAAAACTGAGACTGAGAGGGGCTCAGGAGCTCGTCCAATGCCCCAAAACTTAGCCAGTAAGGTGCAGAACCAGATTCAAAACAAAAAACAGAAGCATATATGTACAGCTGTGAAAACGTCGCCATAATGAGGACAATGAACATCTCTATCACCCCCAAATGTCCCCTCCTGCCCCTTCAAAATCTCCCTTCAGCATCTTCCCCTATCCCCAAACAATTGCTGAATGTTTTCTAGAGATTAGTTTGCATTTTCTAGAGTGAGTTCTGTATAAATGAAATCATATGGTATGTATTTTTATTAGCCCATTTCTGTGGCTTCTAACAGAATACCTGAAACTAGGTCACTTATAAAGAAACGAATTTTTTTTCTTATAGTTTTGGATGCTGGGAAGTCCACAGTCCATGGGGCGCATTTGGTGAGGGCCTTCTTCTGGGTGGTGACTCTCTACAAGGTCCTGTGGCAACCAGAATACCCTGTGGCAACATGGCAAGAGCTCTCTCATGTGCTCCTTGTAAAGCCACCAGTCCACACCCATGATAATCATCACTCCATGGATGGATTAATCCATTCATGGGGCACAGTGCTCATGATCCAATCGCCTCTCAAAGGCCCTGCCTTTCAGATATCATGTTTGATTTCCCACCCTCTTAACACTGTCACAGTGGGACCAAGTTCCTGACACATGAGCTTCTGGGGGACACATTTGACTCACAGCAGCACCCTTTTCTGCCTGCCTTTTTTTCATGCAGAACAATTAAGATTCATCTCTGTTGTGTATGTCAATAAGTCATTATTTTTTTGCTGAGTAGTAGTTGTCCATCATATTGATATACCACAGTTAGTTCATCCATTCAACTGCTCATGGGTATTTGCGTTGTTTACATTTTGGGACTATTCCAATACAGCTTCTATGAACATTTGTGCATGTGTCTTTTTATGGATGTGTATTTCCTTTTCTCTTGGGATACCTAGGGATGGAATGACTGGATCATGTGGTAAGTATATGCTTAACATTTAAAGAAATTGCCAGACTATTTTCCAGAGTGGTTGTACCATTTCACATTCCCACCGGCAGTATATGAGAGCACAACCAGAATTGGAACTTGACCGACCAAAATTCCAAGACCATGAGAGTAACTGTCACTCCTGAGGTGGGAATGACTGTCGTGGCTCGGTACCTTGTTTTTGCTTTTTCTTTTCTCATTACACAACGTAAACATTTTTTGTCGCCTTTTACCAATTTCTCCTTAACTCCCCTCTTGCTCCCCCTTTCCCAAGCAACTGGGTACTTTGAACCAGAAGTCTCTGCATGTGCTCCCCTGAACCCTCTGCACCTGCTCTCCTGAACCTCTACACCTGCTCCCTTGAACCCTCTGCACCTGCTCCCCTGAGCCCAATGCACATGCCCCCTAAACCTGCACATACTCCCCTGAACTGTTTGCACCTGCCTCCCCGAATCCTCTGCACCTGCTCCTGGAACCCTTTGCATTTACTCACCTGCACTCACTTCTGCTAAAATCAAACAGCTGCAGCCCGCTTTGGAGAAGATGATTCCCCCTTTCTCATGTGTCTTTCTTATAGCTTTGGTGGCAACTTTTGCTCCTGTCACTATGTACTAGCAAATAATAAAGCAAATGAATAGGTAGCAAATAAAATTGAGTTAAAATTAGTTCATCTTTATTAGGACATTTTGTTATTTTCCTTTAATGTAAGCTTATGATTATGACTTTACATTTCACACATAAAATGTATTGATCTTTAAAGGCATTCTGCGTAGAGTGCCACGATTTCCTATCTGTGCTCAGAGGTGTACACAGGAAGCCACTGATGGGTTCTGGGTCACTGGGAGCTAGGGACATGGAGAGAGCAGAGATGCCTTAGTCACTATCTTATAGCAGCAACTTGGTGCCTGCATGTGTCCTGCCTGGCTTATGTGCTTGAAGTAAAAAACAAATACATACAATTCCTGTTTTCATCATTTATTGGAAAGGCAGATGGTGAAAAATAAAATAAATAGGAGTTGGTGTGCATGAAATTAATTACAACCTAAGAGGGACAAGAAGATAAAGAGATGAAATAGAAGAATTAGACAAGATGCTATTATTGTTAGGGCGACCATACAATTTTTTTCCAAACCAGCATAATTTTTTACATGTAATTTTAGGATGGCTTATATTATATACACACTAGTGGATTCTCAAATATGTTGAGAATGTATTATTTAAAATCATGATAATATAAATGCATTTTATTTTCTTTTTTTTGCAGCTGGCCAGTAAGGGGATCCAAACCCACGATTTTGGTGTTACCAGCACCATGCTCTCCCAAGTGAGATAACCAGTCAGCCCTGTAAATACATCTTAAATAGATAATGTATTCTAAATTTTTAATGTACATTCACAGCAAAAAAATGAAAATAAAAATGGAAAACACTACTAGATAAAGCATCAGAAATGAAATATTATCTTAAAACATTAACCACACTGAGAATTACATATGCACCAATGAAAAGTAGTATCTTAAAGTAAAATTATAATTGTGCCTCCTGGTCATTATGTCAAACTGATTATAAAGACTGTGAATATTTATTTTGACTGGATCGGAACGAGTCGAATATTTATAAAATTGCTCCCATGTAAGATTTTTCTTATATTTCTACGAGAAACTGAGAAAATGACAAGTACTACATATATCCAGATTGGCAAGGAGATTTTCTTTTAGTCTGAGTATAAGAAAGTAAATTTGAGAAAATAAAAACACCTGGTGATAAAAGTAACTTATTTATGCACCAAGTTTTCAGTAATTATTTATTTCCTATCAAAATAATTCATATTATGTGGTTCCCTCATTGATTTCTATATGCAAAATTAAACAAGCACCATTATTTCAGTCAAAAATAAATGCTAAAAGGTTTCTAGATCAACTGCTTGTTTTCAATCATTTGCAAAGGATATAGATCAAAAAATGGAAAGGTATTTTACATGGAAGAACGCACTGATAACATTAATCAAAATTATTTTTTGTAAAAACCACTGGGTGCAGATATAAATTTCAAAAGCATCTACATAATTAGAAATGACTAAAAATGTATTCATGTCTTTAAAGTATAGATTGGAATCAAAACAGATGTGTTCTTTTGCAACAAAGATCAATATTTGGGAAAGAAGGGGTCTGTAAGGACAGTAACTATGTGTAGTTGTCATGATAAATATCTGGGACATTTCTGATCTTTCTACTCTGTTTTTTCCTGCAACAGTATAAGTCATAATGATAACTGTTTTCTACTTTATTTTTTCCTGCAACAGTATAAATCATAATGATAACTGGCACTTGCAGGGTGCTTTATTGTTTATTAAGAGCATCACATTTGGAATTACATCTGATCATGTTAAGAACTTTCAGATGTATCATCTCATCTATTCCCATTTTAAAAATGAGGAACAGGAGGCTACAGCCATCTGTCCACAGTCACACAGGTGGTCAGTGATGGCCACAGGTGTTCTGATGCCATGCTCCCTGCTGTCTGTTGGACACTAATGTACATCCTGCGTTACATTGCCTTTTTGCTAATAAACAATTATGGTTTGAGATAAACACCACCCTCATTATTATTCCAATTTTAAAAGATTTTCAAATGACAACACAGAGAAAAGTGAAAAGAAGATAGTGACAGCAATTATGTGGAGTGCAGTTTGTAAAGCACATCGTTTAGAAAAGATCAAAGAAGCTAATTAATTTTTTATTTAATGTATATTTGTTGTAACTAAAAGAAGTAAAACAGTAGGTTGCTACTAAAGTTTGGAAGATAAGTGGCCAATTATTTAAATTATCCTAACTTTTCAGAATGCTTTATGTTTTGGGGTTATTATTGTTAAATAATACAATTGTAAACAATTGTAAAATTGGGGCAAGTGAAACCATTCAAAACATTATATGTCCCTTTTTAATACCCTTTGCCTATGTAGTGACTACACTGGTCATTGCTTACATTAATATTTGAAATAGAAAATGAAACATTGTCATATATATTTTAACCAGAAATGGCTTGGGAGTTTTTGAAGAGTAAGAAAAGTACCAGGAATCCACTTTGGCAATCAATTCCCAGGGTAAGATGACAGGGGAAAAGAATAGAATAGCTGAACTACATCATGATCGAATTTGACCCTAGCAGTCCTGTCCTATGTTAGAGTACTTTCTTGACTGAAAAGAAAATTTGGAAATCTACTCAAGGTTAGGAGATTTAAATCTCAAAGCTCTTGAAAGACTACAGCATATTTTACCAACATTTTGATAAGAATTCCATTCTGCAGTTGAATTTGTTCAAAAGTTTGGATTTGAAACTAAACTTGGAAAAAATACTGTCAAAATAAAAGAAAAATGTTTCACCAACTTACTCTT
>NW_007739948.1:27034-27440 GCF_000696425.1 Galeopterus variegatus
CACTTGCTACCTGCAGTCAACTGTGGTCTGGAAATATTAAGATATTTTGAGAGAGAGAGAGCGACAGAGAGACATCACATTCACATAAATTTTATCACAGTATATTGTTATAATCATTCTATTTTATTATTAGTTATTGTTAATGTCTTACTGTGCCTAATTTATAAACTAAACTTTATCACATAGGTATGTATGCACAAGAAAAAACATATATACCCTGTATACAGGGTTCAGTACTATCCACGGTTTCAGGCATCCGCTGGGGATCTTGAAATGTATCCCCTGTAGATAAAGGGGAACTAATGTAACGGTATTCAAAGATCTTTCCCAGATTTTATTACAGATTATCTCCAATTTTTCAACATATTTTTCTTCCTTTGGTCTTCAACCCAGGTATAAAAATATA
>NW_007739948.1:28965-30901 GCF_000696425.1 Galeopterus variegatus
ATCCATTATTTAGTAATTCATACTGAACCTAGCAATATTTTAATACATTAGAAAGTAATATTGTTTCTTTTGATTCAAATTTTAAATACCTAAGTAAACTAAGTACCTAAATAACCAAGAATGAATTAAACATTTTAAGGCATATTTTACAAATGGAAGTAGATATAATTATTTTGGATTATCTGAAGATAATAATTAGAAGATTTCAAACTGATTTTCAAAAAACTTTCAGAAGTTGTTATCTGAGATTTTTAATGAGTACACATTTCAGTGCTTTCCAGTATATTCATATAGTTGGGCAACCATCGCAACTGTCTAAGTTTAGGACATAATCATCATCCCAAAAAGAAATCTCAAACCCATTATCAGTAACTATGCATTTTGCCTCCTCCAAGCCATGGCAACCCTGAATATACTTTCTGTCTCTCTGAATTTGTCTATTGTAGGCAGTTGAGATAAATGAAATCATACAATATGTGCCCTTTTGTGACTACTTTCTTTCATTTAGCATAATGTTTTCAATGCCATCCATTTTGTTGTGTGTATGAGCAATTTAATCTTTTTAATGCCAAAAATTTATTCCATTGTATGGACATAGATATTTCATTTATTCATTCAGCAGTTGATGGAGATTTGTGTCATTTCCATTTTTGGTGACTGAATATTGCTGCTGTGAAAATGCATGCACAAGTTTTTTTTGGTTGTTTTTTTTTTTTTTTTTTTTTGAATGCTTGTTTTTAATTTCAGGAGATATACACACAGAAATGAAATTACTACATTATGTGGTAATTCTGTGTTGTTAAATTTCTTGAGGACAGACAGTATTCCAAATTGGCTATACTATTCTACAATCCCACCACCAATGTGGGATTGTCTTTTTTTATGTCAGCCATCATAAAGGGTTTGACCCCACAATTAAAATCATTATGGTTTTGAACTGCATTTCTCTAATGAATAATGACATCTATCATGTTTTTTTTTTTTTCCTTTTTGTCTTTTTTACTGACCTGTAACGGGATCGCAACCCTCGGTGCCACGCCCGTACCGGGGATCGGCAACGGGATCGCAACCCTCAGCGTTGCGCCCGCACCACGCTCAGCCAGTGAGCGGGAACCGGTCTCCACATGGGATCCGAACCCTCAGCGGGAGCGCCTGCCGCGCTCCCAAGCGGGGCACTCTCCAGTGCGCCACCGGGCCGGCCCTATCATCTTTTAATGTGCTTATTGGACATTTTAATATCTTGTTTGGCAATATATTTACTCAGATGCCTTGCCTATGTTTTAATTGGGCTATTGGCCCAATCTCAGTTATGTTATTTTGAATTATAAATGTTATTTGTACATTCTGAATGCAAATCCCTTATCATACATATGATGCACAAATATTTTCTCTCATTCTGTGGGTTAACTTTTCATATTCTTAATGGTATTCTTCAAAGGGTAAAGTTTTTAATTATGATAAAGAACAACTTATCTATTTTATCCTATTATACAAAATTTTCTTAAGTTCTTTTTCAGATTACTTCTTGCTTGTAAATAGATGCACAATTGATTTATGTATATTTATCTTTCTTCTTTTTATTTTTTATTTCTTTTTTACAGCTTTATTCATATATGATTGAGAAATAAAAATCATACATATTTAGGATATAAGATGTGATGTTTTGATATACATATACATTGTGAAATGATTACCACTCTCAAACTAATTAACATATCCATGACCTGACATAGTTACCCATTTTTTGTGTATGTGGCAAAAACACTTGATATCTACTCTATAAACAAATACCAGGTATGCCATACGTAGAGGACATTATGCTAAAAGTTAAATAAGTCAGACATAGAAAGACAAATGCTGCATGATCTCACTTATATGTGAAATCTAAAAAGAAAGTGAGTCAAACACACAGCAACAGAGAATAGAATTGTGGTGA
>NW_007739948.1:32236-34276 GCF_000696425.1 Galeopterus variegatus
TACCACTCTCAAGCTAATTAACATATCCATGACCTGACATAGTTACCCATTTTTTGTGTATATGGCAAAAACACTTGATATCTACTCTATAAACAAATACCATGTATACCATATATAGAGGACATTATGCTAAAAGTTAAAAAGACAAAAGCTGCATGATCTCACTTACATGTGAAATCTAAAAAGAAAGTGAGTCAAACACACAGCAACAGAGAATAGAATTGTGTTGACCAGGAGCTAGGGGATTTAGGAAAAGGGGAATTATTGATCAAAGAGTACAAACCTTCAGTTACAAGATGAATATGCNGATGTACAGCCAAATAGATACTTGTGCTGTTTTTACATTTACCTCTATAGTTAACTTTACTAGTCTCTTTATTTCTTTATGTGCATTTGAGTTATTGTCTAGCATTCTTCATTTTACACTGAAGGGCTTCTTTTAGTATTCTCATACAGCAGGTCTACTAAATATAAATTCTCTCTGTCTTTATTTCCTCTCCTTTTTTGAAAGATTTTTTTTTTTAATTGTGGGAATCTTTGTTGACAGTTTTTCTTTCGGAACTTTAAATGTCATCCCTCTGCCTTTTAGCCTCTGAGATTTTTAATGAGAAGTTAGCTGTTAATGTTATTGAGGTTTCCTTGTATGTGAAAAATTAATTTTCTCTTGCTGCTTTCAAAAGTGTCTCTATATTATTGACTTTTAAATTTGCCTGTGATGTGTCTGAGTGTATCTTTGAGTTTATCACTTGAAATTTGTTGAACTTNAGATTTTTAATGAGAAGTTAGCTGTTAATGTTATTGAGGCTTCCTTGTATGTGAAAAATTATTTTCTCTTGCTGCTTTCAAAAGTGTCTCTTTTTTATTGACTTTTGAATTTGTCTGTGATGTGTCTGAGTGTATCTTTGAGTTTATCACTTGAAATTTGTTGAACTGAGATGTGTAGGTTAATATTTTTTGTCAAATTTGGGAAGTTTTCAGCCAATGATTTTTCAAATATTCTTTCTGTCCCTTTTTCTCTTTCCTCTAATCTGGTAATCCCGTTATGCATTATGTTCTTATTGGTGTGCTTGATGATATCCCATAGGACTCTGAAACTCTGTTAATTTTTTTTCATTCTTTTTTCTTTCTGTTCCTCAGATTATATAGTTTCAATTGACTTATCTAAAGTTTGCTGACTTTTTCTTCTGCCAGTTAAATCTGCTGTTCAGCTCCTATAGTGATTTTTTTGCCTTATTTATTGTAATTTTTAACTCCAGAATTTCTGTTTGTTTTGCTTTTTTAAAAATTTAATCTCTTCATTGCTACTTTTCATTTTGTGAGATGCTGTTCTCACACTTTAATTCTTTAAAGATGTTTTCCTTTAGTTTTTTGAACATATTTATAAGAGCTGATTTAAAGTCTTTATCTAGTAAACTCCACGGCTAGACTTTCTCAGAGTCACTATTGACTTCTTTTTAATTTGTGTGTCTTTTTTTTTTTTTTTTGTCAAAAACTAAACATTTTAAATAACGTAATCTGGCAACTCTGGAAATCAGATCTCTTCGTCCTAGGTTTGTTATTGTTACTGTTGTTTAGTTACTTTTCTGAATTAGTTCTGTAAATCTTGTATTTTTTATATATGTGGCCACTGAAGTCTTGTGTTGGATAGCTTAATAATTAGCTAGTAATTGGACAGAAGTTTTCTTCAATGTCTTGAACCAGTAAGTTTCTCAGCCTTTGCCCAGGGGCTCTGTGTGTGTGTGTTATTGCATGACTTCAATGCTCCAGCAGTTTACAGTTCTTTTTTTTCTTTTTTTTCCTTTTTGTCTTTTTTTTCATGACCGGCAACGGGATCACAACCCTCGTTGTCGCGCCCGCACCGCTCTCAGCCAGTGAGTGGGAACCGGTCTCTATATGGGATCCGAACCCTCGCGGGAGCACCGCTGCCAGGCTGGCCCTAGAGTTCTTACTTAGGCTTTACTTCCTACTAGGGTAGTGCCACAAGGTCAGCCAGAATTGAGATATTAGGGCCTCCTCAGTTCTTTCCTGGCCACACACACC
>NW_007739948.1:35755-35992 GCF_000696425.1 Galeopterus variegatus
ACATTCTTGAGGAGAGGTTAAAATAATTAAGTACAAACATGAGCAAGATAACTTGGAATATGATCAATAATATTTTTTAAAGGAACAGTATGCTGACATAGTGAGTAGTGGAATCGGTAGTAATTTAGAATGTGTTTTCAGGAAAGATCTCTTTTAATGAGTATCATTTGAAGTAAGATGTGAAAGACATAGTATAGACAGCCATGATGCATGTGTCATGGACAGAACATTTCACAC
>NW_007739948.1:36292-36492 GCF_000696425.1 Galeopterus variegatus
AATAATAAATACTAATCTCAGAAGCCTTAGTAGTGCTATAATTTTAATATAAAAAGTTAATCCTCATACAATTTTTCTGATGTATATAAGTGAAGAAACTCTCCTACACATAACAAAACAATGAAATAATTTATGCCATTTATTGAACATTTAAAGAACTGCAAATACTTACTAAGTGCCTTAATTTCAGTACATTCAGC
>NW_007739948.1:37470-42973 GCF_000696425.1 Galeopterus variegatus
AAGGACTTAGACTAGCTGAAAATTGGATCTAATTAGTGGATATTCGGAGCCTCAGGATCTTAAAGATGATGATGATGGTGACTGATCTGAGAAGGTGGGAATTATGGTAATATCCTTATAAACAAAGATGTAACACGAAATACTTCTTTGGGTCTATTACAAAGGTCCTGGGGATAAGTTCAAGCCAAAAGTCTTGGGGCGACTAGTGACAGACTGCTCTTAAAAGACATAGTGAGAGACAAGACAATGATTTAAATCACAGCCCTCCTTTATTGTATTTATATTCCATGCTTAAACAGGTTGAGAGAGGCAAGACTGAAACACAGGTATCTATGTAGGCCTTCAGCTTCAAATCTATGGTGTTATTTAAATATTCATACATTATTATAATCTGAACTTCTAATTTTTTCTGCAATTTCTTTTTGCAGAGAAAGAAACTGGATAAAAGATATTAGAAAATGTTGCCCAAGAGTATTCAGCAATTGAAGGCAAATCCAGTGTTACAATTTGTGTCCCTCGGAGCCGGCCCGGTGGCGCACTGGATAAGTGCGCCGCTTGGGAAGCGCGGCGGCGGTTCGGATCCCAGGTACAGACCGGTTCCCGCTCACTGGCTGAGAGAGGCGCGGGAGCAGCACCGAGGGTTGCAACAGCACCGAGGGTTGCAACAGCACCGAGGGTTGCAATCCCGTTGCCGGTCCCCGGTCCGGTACGGGGGCAACACTGAGGGTTGCGATCCGTTGCCGGACACGGAAAAAGATAAAAAAGACAAAAAAAAAACAAAAAAAACCAATTTGTGTCCCTGACTCTTGAACCTTTAACAAATCATACAAACTGTTTCTTTTCTGATCTTGCTTTTGACCTGCAGAACAATGCTGGTAGGTAGGCAAATTAGACATGACTATTATGNAATTCTCTGAGTTTTGCACATTTGGGGAGCTCCAATCACATTCTGCCATCACCTTCTACCCGCACTCCCCAATGGTTGCTAGGCTATTGGCTTTCACAACTATAGTGAAGCTGCTGGTTTTCAAGTGTATTGCTGGCGAGAGGGAGATAGAATCAGAACAAATTAAAACACCACAAATTGCATTGTTCTTTTTGAGATTAAGCTGTCCTTCTTGAATAAAGAATCTAGGAACACTTGCAAGCCTTTGGTAAATTTTCAGAATTCTGAAAAGTTGATCTTGTTTTAATAGAGTAGCAGATTTTTAGATGTCTTTACTTTGCCACCCTGGCTTATTAGACAGCCAAGAAGAAACTTCTACCAGGTAGCCATATGCATATGCATCAGGCTCTGACCTATCAGATGCAAAGTCACCATTTCCAGATGAACTACGCACACAGCATTGACCTGGCCTAGAGATAAAATCGAGGTTACTAACATACAATGTTGTTAAAGTTTAATTGCAACAATGAGGGAAGTCCATGAGATGGTGAAAGGCTTTTTGAAAAGAGTAGAAAAATGTTATCCAACGTAATTGGAAGGAAGGAAGGTAAACAGCATAAATAAAGATATTGGGAGGGTGACAGATTTGGAAATATAAGTGGGTAAGAATGGCCATGCACTGAAGTTGAGGGCTGTGACTAATGAAATTTCAATAGAGTCAATGGAGTAGAGATTATGGTAAGAATAAAAAAAAATTGTGGGGTAGAGGTTTCTAAAGAAAAAGGAAGGAGAAATAATTTGGAAATGACATTATAGAAAATGACCACAATTACCACCACATCAAAGCCTTAATGGCAGATCGTGCATTGAAAAAGTCACACTGGAAAAGTCTGAAGGACTTAGACTAGCTGAAAATTGGATCTAATTAGTGGATATTTGGAGCCTCAGGATCTTGAAGATGATGATGATGGTGACTGATCTGAAAAGGTGGGAATTCTGGTAATATCTCTTATAAACAAATATGTAACATGAAATACTTCTTTGGGTCTATTACAAAGGTCCTGGGGATAAGTTCAAGCCAAAAGTCTTGGCGACTAGTGACAGACTGCTCTTAAAAGACATAGTGAGAGACAAGACAATGATTTAAATCACAGCCCTCCTTTATTGTATTTATATTCCATGCTTAAACAGGTGAGAGAGGCAGGACTGGAACACAGGTATCTACGTTGGCATTCAGCTTTAAATCTATGGTGTTATTTAAATATTCATATGTTATTATAATATAAACTTCTAATTTTTTCTGCAATTTTTTTGCAGAGAAAGAAACTGGATAAAAGATATTAGAAAATGTTTCCCAAGAGTATTCAGCAATTGGAGGCAAATCCAGTGTTACAATTTGTGTCCCTGACTCTGGAACCTTTAACAATCATACAAACTGTTTTTTTTCTAATCTTGCTTTTGACCTGCAGAACAATGCTGGTAGGTAGGCAAATTAGACATGACTATTATGCACCCATTTTCCAAACACTGAAACAGAATTTGTTGACAATAAGTGAATTTTCCAGTCACACAGTTTTAAGTAAGTGACCCAGCCAGCACATGAAGACATTGCCCAACACCCTCAGAGTAAAGTGGGGATTTTAAGATTCTAAATGAACAATATCTCATAGGAAGGCCTTTTGTTAAAACACAGCTTGTGCTTTTAGATTAGAAACAGTCTATGAATTTAAACCTCTAGTTCAAAGAAAAAAGTAGGAAACTGTCTACTTGTGAATACTTTTGTCTTATAACAAAATAGAGAGAAAAGGATTAAATGAAAAGCTCCCATAGACTCCAGAGCATTCTCTGAGTGTAAAAGTGCTGCAGTGACTGAATGTGTTTCATATATTGTAGCATTTTAAGATCTTGGGAGTATTACAAGTAAATGATTTAACTACTTTCAGCTGTCCTATAAGTTGTTCATAATCACTGATTTTGCTTTTCAGATGAGCATAATAAAGTTCTCAGTATAGCTCTTTCAACGGCAACCACAGTGCTGACTCTTCAGTATGAGATGGCTCCGTCACACAGGACATCTTCACATCCAAGCGAAGCAAACATAAAAGAGAGAATGAAAGTCCATGCAGCGTCTGTCTGATCTGTCCGGTATGTCTTTGGTTTCATTTTTATTAGAGGAAAGTGCTGAGTCTTTGAAAAGTTAGATACTTTTTTTTATTGTAACACAATTGATTGTGCATATTTGTGGTGTACCACATTAAGTATCAATAGCTGTGTGCAGTATGTGATGCTTAAATTAGGATAATTAGTATATTCAGCATTACACAATGTTATCATTTTTTGTGGCCCTTTACCAATTTCTTGCTAACCCCTGTCCCCGTTCCCCTTTTCCACCACTGATAACCTCAGTTTTGTTCTCTCCTTTTAGGAAAGCTCGACGTATTACTGTGATTATTGTTCTTTCTTTCTTTCTCTCTTTTGATCAAAATTTCTCATGGTATCCACAGCTTCTGACCTCTAATTATGGAGAAATGACTGTTTTTCAACTTGATGGTTTATTTTCATAGGTCTAATTTACAAACCAATTCTGATATTGTCAGATTAAAATGTTTTGCCAACTGAAAAAAGATTATCAATACTATCAATTGACTTCCACTAATGAACTAAGATATGCTTGTTTATTTGTGAGCACATCTGTGTCTTTGTCTCATTGTGATCACTAACTATGTGATCTTCTCTTAGGAAAAGTAGGGGATAACAAGACAATGTGTAGTGGAAAAGGACCTAGGCCAAGAATTTGATCATCTCACATGGTCAGTAAATTTCCATTTGACCTTAGTGAAGTTGCCTCTCCTTTCCAGGATTTGCATTCATTGGTCAAACAACTCCACTTTATTGATAGAACTGTGTTAAAGATAGACATCATGAGAAGATTCTAAAAAATAAGCTATGTATGACAAAATGCTTTAAAACTTCTATAAAATTATTATTTTTTTAAGTATCCTGCATTAGGTGATTTCAATTTTTTAACCTCAACCCTTGAAGAACACACTAAACAAATAGGGCAGATTCAGTGATTTGTTAATTCTATTGTTTCCCAACTCCTACAGACAGACAAATGATAATGATCAAGGGCGGAATCCCATCTAGTCAACTCTAATTACTGTTTAGGTATGGTATTGTATACTTTAATGATTTTAGAGCTAACAGGTAATTGTCATACCAATCCTGTTAAGGGATTTTAAGAATTGCTGAAGAGAAACATATGAAAAAAATGTTTGCTAAGGGCAAGCTGTCTGTTGAGGGAAACTTTAGAAATATATGCACTTAGATTTTATCATAAGAATGTAACTTTTGCTTAAGGAGAGGTTATACTTTAGATAAGGAGTCAGTTTGACCAAACTAACTTTTCATTAATTGCACTTTGGAATGTCACATTGTTAATTTAACTGATGTTACTAGTTTCCATTGCTTAAGCTATACTTAGCCATAGATAACTTTTGTAATACTGCCCATGTCCTTGTGTCCTTTTGTAATGATTGAATCAACTCAATTTTCTTATGAAACTTCCTTGTCTATACAATGAAAAACAGAAGCTAACTTTGAATCAGGGCTGTACCCAGTTTTCTCTGGGGTACAGACATTTCAGTCTTCTCATCACATTCATAGTGCTTTGAGTAATCTTTTTTCATCTCTGTCACACAATGAGAAGTGTAATAACTATAGGTGAGGTGGGTCTTTTGAAGACAGCATATAGTTAACCTTAAATTTACCTTCTTAATCCAATCTGTCAGTCTGTGTTTTTTAAATGGGGAGTTCAATCCATTTCCATTTAGAGTTGTTAGTGATAAGTATTGCTTTATTTCTGTCATTATACTGCATTTTGTTTAGATGTTTTAAATATCATTTGCTTCTTTCTTCCCCTTTTATTTTTCATCTTCAATGTTAATTGGATTTTTGAGTTGACATGATTTAGCTTCTTTGTCTTTCTCATTAACATTTTGGTTTTAATGGTGGGTTTTGCTCTTTCTTGTAAATCTGTGATAGTGATTAGCTTTTTTTTTTTTTTTAAGATTCTGAATGCAGGACTCCATTGAGAATTTCTTGCAGGGCTGCTCTTATGGTAGAGAACTTGCATAATTTTTGTTTTTCTGGTAAATACACAATTTCTCCATTATTTCTGAAGTAAAATTTTGCTGGGCATAGAATTATTGGCTAACAATATATCCCCCTCTCTATATATAAAACAATATATATACATGTATGTATATATATATACATACATATATATATATATATATAAACCAATATGTACACATGTATACATATATATATGTGTATATANCAATTTTTTAACCTCAACCCTTGAAGAACCCACTAAACAAATAGGGCAGATTAAGTGATTCATTAATTCTATTGTTTCCCAACTCCTACAGACAGGCAAATGATAATGATCAAGGGCAGAAGTTACTGCTTAGGTATCCATAATAACTGTAGCCTTGAGAGTAGGTACTAGTCTAAACAGATTTAGAAAAAAAAATGGTGCACATTTTCTGTACGAGTAGGATGTCTGTTGACACTAGAAATCATGGCAGAAAATTTCCATTCTGATTAAAAATA
>NW_007739948.1:43139-45298 GCF_000696425.1 Galeopterus variegatus
TTTTCAGATTCTGAATGCAGGACTCCATTGAGAATTTCTTGCAGGGCTGCTCTTATGGTAGGGAACTTGCATATTTTTTGTTTGTCTGGTAAATACACAATTTCTCCCTTATTTTTGAAGGAAAATTTTGCTGGGTATAGAATTATTGGCTAACAATACACACACACACACACACACACACACACACACACACACACACACATCATCCCGTTTTCTTCTGGCCTGTAATGTTTCTTTCTTTTATTTTTTAAAAATGTTCAACTTATTTATTTATTTATTTTTTTAAAATTTTTATTTTGTCAATATACAATGTAGTTGATTATTATGTCCCATCACCGAAACCTCCCTCCCTCCTCCCTCTCCCCCCTCCCACCCAAGTGTGTCCTTTCCATTTGCTTGTCTGCTGTTAGTCTGATGAGGCTCCCTAATATGTGACTTGATGCTTTTCTCTTGCTGCTTTTAGAGTTATTTCTTTTTCTCTGAGTTTTGCCAGTTTGACTGTAATGTGTCTTGGAGAGGATCTTTTCGGATTGCATCTGTTTGGGAATCTTTTTGCTTCCTGTATCTGAAGGTCTGTATCTATCACTATTCCTGGGCAGTTTTCTGTTATTATGTCCTTGAATAGGTTTTCAATGTCTATGCCTTTCTCATCCTCTTCTAGAATACTCATGATTAAGATGTTTGTGTGCTTGAGGTTTTCTGCTAGCTCTCTCAGGTTTTCTTCACTTTTAAATTCTTTTTTCCTTTTATTTTTGTCTGCCTAGTTATTTCAAGAAGACTCTCATGGAGGTATGAAATTATTTCTTCTGCTTTCTCTAACCTGTTGCTAAAGCTTTCTGCTCTGTTTATGAGGTATTAATCTCTTTATAAATTTCTTCCTTCATATTCTGGATACTTTTTCTTGTTTTATTGTGTTCTTTAATTGATTCTCATTTCTTTGAGTTTTTTTAAGATAAGTGCTTGGAATTCCTTTTTGGACATCTTAATGTTTTACAGCTGTGCAGAGTCTGGTACTTGAGAATTACCATATTCCTTTGGTGATGGCATATCTTCTTGTTTATTTGTAGTTCTAGTATTTTTTTGTTGATGCTTGGTTATCTGGTATGACACTTGTTTCTTCTATTACTCTGGAGTGGACTATGAGGTGAAGGACTTTGTCCTTTATTTTGGGGCTCTGCTGGTGACTCTTCTTGTATCAGTGCAGTTGATTGTACTGTGGGCTGCCTTGGCTCCTATTCTTTCAGTGTGGGGGTCCATCAGGGGCTTGGGTGGGTGGATATCTTCTTGTTTATTTGTAGTTCTAGTATTTTTTTGTTGATGCTTGGTTATCTGGTATGCCAATTGCTTCTTCTATTACTTTGGAGTGTACTATGAGGTGAAGGACTTTGTCCTTTATTTTGGGGCTCTGCTGGTGACTCTTCTTGTATCAGTGCAGTTGATTGTACTGTGGGCTGCCTTGGCTCCTATTCTTTCAGTGTGGGGGTCCATCAGGGGCTTGGGTGGGTGGGGCAGGCCTGCAGCTGTATTGGATTTTGGCCATGCAGGATCTTGCACTCATCTGAGCACCAGCTTGGTCAGTGTGGGGTCCTCTCTGGGTTTTAGGTGAGCCTGGATGGGCCTAAGGCTGCATTGGGGATTGGCCATGCAGGAGTCTTTGCTAACCTAGGAGCTGACTTGGTCTGTGTACTACATTGAGGTTTATTTTTGAAAGATATTTTCTTTTTTTTTTTTTCTTCTTAATTTTATTTTTTCAATATACAATGAGGTTGATTATTGTGGCCCATTACCGAAACCCCCCTCCCTCTTCCCTCTCCCCCCTCCCACCCAACAATGTCCTTTCGGTTTGCTTGTCGTATCAACTTCAAGCAATTGTAGTTGTTGAGGCTTCTTCCCCCACCCCCCGGTTTTGTGTGCGTGTGTGTGAATTTATTTATTTATTTTTAGCTCCCACCAATAAGTGAGAACATGTGGTATTTCTCTTTCTGTGCCTGACTTGTTTCACTTAATATAATTCTCTCAAGGTCCATCCATCTTGTTGCAAATGGCAGTATTTCATTGGTTTTTATAGCAGAGCAGTATTCCATTGTGTAGATATACAACAATTTCCATATCCACTCATCCAATGATGGACATTTGGGCTGGTTCCAACTCTTGGCTAT
>NW_007739949.1:0-259 GCF_000696425.1 Galeopterus variegatus
AGAAGAAGTTCCAATTTACTTCATCTTAGCTTCTTCATCTGAATTGAAAACACTTACCATGAGTTATCCAGATAAATGGAAATTGTGAAAAACATATTGATGGCACAAACTCTAACCAATTAGAAACTCTGAGAGAGCCCTACAATATTCACTAGAGCTACTGGCACCTACTCATAATATGAAAATGGGCAGCACATTATATTTCCCACAATCTAAAATGCAGTTTTATTTTCATCCATACTCACCTAATTTAACAACC
>NW_007739949.1:2410-2803 GCF_000696425.1 Galeopterus variegatus
GATTTGATGGGAAATAACATGAAAATGCACTATCCTCTGACAAAATTCAGTGGACTCAGAGCCAGCCCATTAAGGAGCAGCGATTAGGCCATCAAGCTGAGTCATCTGGCCATTTTTACCTTGGCCAGTGATGGTGAAATAAAGTCAGGCCATTCAGGATTCAGCAAAACTTGGGATGGCTTTTCGATGCTCCCTGACATTTCCATTTTAAGTCTAAATCAGAGTGTTTCTATGTTTAATGTCTTTCATTTTAAGACTAAATCAGAGTGCTTCTGTGTTTTAATGTCAATGATCTTCTTTGTAACCAATTCTAATAGTGGGCTTATATATTTTAATGGCCACCTTGAACAGTGGGGTATGTGTTTAGGGATTCCTCATAAATTAAAATTTGGT
>NW_007739949.1:4402-5063 GCF_000696425.1 Galeopterus variegatus
ACAAATCCAAGGTATAGTTAGGGCAAAGGTGAGACAAGTTATTTCGGTGCTAGGAAATTTTCTCCTCTTCATTTTTCAGTTCTTATAGCCTCTATTTAACTTCATGATCAGGCATTTTTTACCTATTCCAATGCATGATTTCATCCTTAAGCTCCCATCAAACAATTTACCACTTGAGTCAAGCCATCTGGAAACAAAAAGTCTTACTAATAGTCTTACCTTATAATTCTTGTAGAAAAATCTCAAGTAATGCTCCAATTGGGCATACTAGAATAATGTGCCCTTTTCTGAACCAGTCAGGCTGGTTAAGTGATGGGTGGTCTAGTGACAAGGTCTGAATTAAGTAACTGTGGAAAAGGTCAGTCCTTTGAGACCACTCTGAAACTGGTTTTATGAAGAAAACCACAGATTATATTTGTTCTGTTGCCAGAAGAAAGAGGAAATTGATATTGGATAGGCAAAAATAATCATTGCATACAACATGTATTTATAATTAAATGGAGAACAAGAGAAATATGAGTGACATAAAAATAGAACAGTTTTCACTTTCAACTAGGTAAATTGGAAGTATTGCATCTTCTCATTAAGTTATTAAGTATCCCTTTGGTCTTTTATGTCCAGTAATATTTTTGAATGAAAATTGGAATATATTATAAAAAAA
>NW_007739949.1:5431-6320 GCF_000696425.1 Galeopterus variegatus
AAAAAAATATTTTCTTAATCTTGAATTAACTTACATGATACAAAATGTCATTAACTTTTATTTTATAACAACTTGTCTTTATGGAAAATTTATAGGGCCATCATAGAAAATGCAACATTTATATTTGCTTGTTCTCCAATGATAGAAATATCAGTTTCTTCCTATTGCAATTCTGTAACCCTAAAATGAACCACAGGAAGAATATGGGTCTTACTACTTCAGGGGAACCTGCAACACACAGAAAAACATTAAATCTAAATCAAGAAAAATCACTAATTTTTGAACTATCCCATTATTCTCTTTATAGACAAATCCGGCCTCATTTGGAGAAAATGTAATATGTGAGGTCTATCTCCAATTTATAAAATTACTTGATAGTTTTCATAATGTATAATTATAGCCTCATAGATTAGGGAAGGAGGTGAGTATTTGTCTTTTCTTTTGATGTATTCACAGCATGTTGTGCAGTCACTTATTACAGCATTTTATTAAAAAATTAAACAAGGATCTATGGAGTACCTCTTAGATTTTAAGCAGTGTTTGACCCTGTGTGAAAACAATGAAATGTTTTATTTTTAAATTTACAATTTTAAGAAATAACAACATATCCATACCCAGGTTATTGTATTTTTTTCTTGCCAATTTGTCCTTAATGTCAATTTTAGTAAGCAAATTTACTAGCTGTAAAAGAAGGCTAGAACAGAGGTGATCTTGGTTTGTAGATTTTCCTACATGAATACGAGGATGAAAGCGAAAGAGAATTAGACCAGGGCTGATTCCTCATGAACTTTGAAGTTGGTGCAGCATTTATATTTTGAGGATAGGAATAGCTTAACTTCTTAAACCTCTTACCTGTGTCCCGGATAAAGAAACCACTAATGATCAGGAT
>NW_007739949.1:7654-10988 GCF_000696425.1 Galeopterus variegatus
TTTTTTTTTTTTTGATCATTTATCAGACAAATCTGACCCAAAAGCCAATGTAACAAACATTAAGTAGAAATGCTAAAATAAAGGGAAAGAAGAGATTCCAGACAAAAAGGGACAGGGATCCCAAGGTATTCCAACCCTGTGTACAGTTAAAAAGTTGTTTGGTTTTCTTACCAATTTTTACATCTCTCTTTATAGATTTAATGTTTCTAAAGCCTCATGCTGTGCTTATGTATTAAAAAGTTGAGCTAATAATATTTTCATTAGGGAGGATGGAAAATACGAATTTGTCAAGTTGTTCATAAACGTCAAACATTATTATGCAAATTGTGTATGCAATGTAGTGGTGTATAACACAAAACAAAATAAATAAAATTGCTTTAAATATTATAAATGAACTATTTCTTCTTGACATTGTTGAAAATCTCTTATATGATATTATTATCTTCTATAAATTCAATTTCTGCCAGCAAGAATTTAATAAAATAGCAAAATAGTACCAAACGTTTTTAAAAGGATTTAAAAGTTTCTTAAGTGGGTAAAATAAATACCAGTTTTAATTAGAACTCTACACAGATAACTCACAGATGAACAAAGGGACACAAGTTTTAAAGAGAAAATGGTGGTTCATAGAGTCACTCACAGAATAATAGCGTGATCTCTTCTCTCCCCTGCCTTCCCCTCCTCTCTCTCTCTCTGTGTCTCTCTCTCTCTCTCTGTGTGTCTCTGTGTCTATCTCTCTCTCTCTCTGTCTCTCTCTCGCATCAGCATATGTTAGATATTCAAGTGAGGAGGTCTCTAAACCTCTTAGTCTATGTCAAAGGAGTCTAGGAACTCCAGCCCAGTTCTGCAAGTAAATAGTTTATCTTGTAAATAGATTTTGGTGTCAAATAGCCAGATATTAATAGAAATTGTCTTTGTGTGTTTTAGTACTACTGCTCCTCTCTCAGGCTCCNTAACACCTTAAATTGTTTGAATCTACTCTTTCTCTTCTCTGTTATTACCTTTGAGTGTTTTACCATTTATTTTTATTTCCAAATTTGTATTAGAATTAAAATTCTGTATGTTACTATCTTGACACTAAAATGAAATATTGTGAAACTGTACCAGTTTATACAAGCAATTGATGGCAATTTGAGCCATGCAGCATGAAATATAAGGAGTGGTAGATTGTACATTGACGTAGGTAGCAGAAATATCTATTCATGTTTCCTCTCTTTAAGCCACTTTAAAAAAAAGAAAGAAAGAAAGAAAAAGAAAAGCAAGACCAAACAAACGAACAAACAAAAAAAGAAAGAAAGAAAAAGAAAAGCAAGACCAAACAAACGAATAAACCCTTTGGTTATAATTTCATTCACAAATAATGTCAAATCTCAGTGACATTTGAAATCTGATGCAGTTTGTTTCTTTTCAATAGTAGCATGGAAATAATTTCAAACCAACTTTGGAACAGCAATAGCAAAATGCTGTTTTGAAACCACTGAGCATGGAGAATCATGTCTTACGCCATCTGTTGACAAAATGGAACTCTGCAGCCTGGAAGGCTCCTGAATAAACCTCAGGAATGTATTAGTGCTGGAAGCTAATTTAGTGAGGAGAAAAACAACAACAACACAGCAACAACAAAAAGCCATGGGGTGTCCTCATAAAAGAGCAAACAAAAGAAAGATCAAGAAGTGAAAACCCAGAGCTTAGATGCTTCTTTATTTGCACACATCTGCTTACTGAACGCATTCCAATTTCATTATATAGCCAAATTACCATCCCCTCACAGAACTATTGTCATGGTTTTCAGATCCTTCCAAGTGTCAATTTCAGTGTAACTCCTTGTATATTTCAAAACAATGCCTGGAAATTTTCCTCCCTCTGCAATTATGCTACATCTGAGGATATGGGGCACTTTTTTTCTTATCTAATCAAAATTTTCATGTTAGCTCCCTACAAAAGCACCTGTCATTGTAAACATATGTGCCCAAGTCATTTGCCTGGGTCTCACATAAACATTTTTAAAAAATAAATACTTGATTTTTATAGAAATATAACAAACATAAAAAAATGCATTTTTTATTTTAAACTTAAGCTAAAAATCTGCTTATATTATAAATAAGAGCAATTTTTTAAAAAGCCTAAGCCACGGAATATGGTTGCCACCGATCTCTAGAAATATTATGAAAAGATTTTTTACAAGTAGTATCAATATTATGGAAATTTTTGTCTTAAAAATAAATTTATATTAAAAGCATATGCCTATGCCAAAAGAGAAGGAAATCATTTGCGGACAGTTTATCTCATCAACTGTTATTCAGCCAGAGGTAAATGCTGTCTAGTGTGACATGTACTTACTTATAAGAACTGTTGAGGTATTAAATGCATGTCTATAAATATGACTGGCTCTAGAAAAAGTAAAAATTTTGTTTCTATCAAAGATGGTTTATATTCTTTGATAGACTGATTGGTAAAAGATGAGATATAAAAACTGAAAAACAGTTCAGAGCCTGCCATAGATTGATATTCCACCCAAAACTTAGTCCCCACTGTGACAGTGTAAAGAAGATGAGAAATCCTATGATAATGCTGTACCGTACATCCGCCTACCCTTCCATTATAGGCCCAGTGTTCTAGAGAGACAGAATGGTCTTGGGAAATAGGCCTCAGGTGCCCTCCACAGGCTTGCTGCCCAGGACCACCTGGGAAGCTACTTCCAGCACCAGCATCCCAGCTGCTTTGGCTGCTCCAGCTGTAGCTAAATTGGCCCCAGGTGTGGCTGGACCCGCAGCTTTGGAAAATACAAGCTGGAAGCCTTGGCAGCATCCATGTGGTGTTTAAGTCTACAGGCTCACAGAATGCCATGCTTTAGAGGCTTGGGAGCCTCTGTCCCAATTTCAACAGATGTACGAAAAAGCCTGGGGGCCTAGAAAGATATCTGTTGCAGGGGCAGAGTCACTGCAGATAGCCTTCACCAGAACAATTCTGAGAGAAAATGTAGGTCAAAGATGTAGTAATAAAACCCCAACAGCTCCATGTGTAGTGGAGCCTTGAGAGCAGGACTGCCATGGAGATTCCAGACCTGTAGAGCTATCAGAGTGCAGTGCCAGCCTGCAAGAGCTGTAGTAGACTAGGAAAGCCACAGAAGCAGAGCTGCCTGAGGACTTGGAGACCCAACCGCCACACCAGCATGCAGAGGACAGGAAACAGAGACAAGGTACATGATTTGCCAGCTTTGAGGCTTAATGCCTTCCCTAGAGGGTTTCAGACTTGCCTGAGTCCCGTTACACCTTTCTTTTGGCCAATATCTCCCCTTTTGAAAAGGAATATGTACCCTACACTTGTCCCACAA
>NW_007739949.1:11253-13775 GCF_000696425.1 Galeopterus variegatus
TGAAACAAGACTTTCAGGAAGAAATAAATGTATTTGTATGTGAAAAGGTCATGAGTTTGGGTGGGGGCAGGGGTGGAATGCTGTGGATTGATGTCGCTCCAAAACTTAGTCCCCACTTTGACAGTGTAAAGAGGGTGGGGAATCCTATTATGATAATTGAAAGTTTGGGCCTTGAAGAGGTAATTAGACTATAGGACCATGCCTAGTGAATGGATTAATAATCGTGGTCAGGTGCGTGGTTCTAAGGGCTTTAACAGGAGAGTACGTAAGAGTCTGTCTCTCTGTGCTCTGCCATTTTCTGCCGTGTGAGACTCGTGCATTGCTGTAAAGCCACCACCAAAGAAGACACTCACCAGATGAGTTCCTTGGACTTTGGACTTCCCATCCTCCAAAATTGTAAGCAATAAATTTTGTTTTCTTATAATTCACCCAGTTCAAGGTATGTTGCAACAGAAACAGACTAATAAAGAGCCTATATAGGCAACTGGCAAGACAAATTTAATAAATTAGCCACTGTATTAGTCCCTTTCTTTTGCTTATAACAGAATACCCTAAACTGGGTAATTTATAAAGAGATATTTATTTCTTACAGTTCGGGAGGCTGGGAAGTCCAAAGTCTAGTGGGAGCATCTGGTGAGGGCTTTCTTCAATGATGGTGATTTTACAGCACACAGGGTGTCACATGACGAGAATGGGCTGAGAAAGAGAGAGCTAACTTCCTTACTGGCTCTCCTTGTAAAGCCATGATAACCATGCCCATGGCCACTCATTAAACCATCAATGGATTAATCCATTTTGAAGGATACAGTCCTCACAGTCTAAGCAGCTCTTAAAGGCCCCACTTTTCAATTACCATAAAAGATTCCCCACCCTCTTTACACTGTTACAATGGAGATTATTTCAATTAGGTTGGTGGGGGACAGTCAGTCCAGAGAAACCACCCATTTATTTATTTTCCAAACATTCATTAAATGTATACTTTGTATAAAGGGTTGTGCAAGACAATTTTCACATTCACTATTATATTAAGTTTACACAACAATCCTTTAACAAAAATTCTTCTCTCTATATAAAACTCACTCAATATTCCATTTCTAAAACTGTAATTGTTTAGTTGTATTGTATGAGTATATTCTAACTTCCCTTTCATAGTTCAAAGACTCACAAATAAAATGTTAAAATAAAACAAAACAAAAAATCAAGTTGCAGTAGTAATTGATTAGGAATATTTTATATTTTACCGAGATTATGAGAATTTGAATTTGCATTATCAGGGATAGATCCAGAATTTGTGCAGCCTGAAGTTTATATAACCTCTGTTCATTCTTTCTTCCATTGGCTTCAGACTATATCCATCATTGTGCATCGTTCTTTTGCTTATTTGGAAACATTTTCTCCTAAATAAAACAAATTGAAAGTAATAAACATGATTTTTAAGTCTTGTAAAGGTAGAATAAGTCCGATCCAGATCTGAACAAGGCTTTGTTTATTGCAAAGACTACATGGTACCCTGAGGTGTTGGGGAAAACAGCCAACAAATCCAGGAAAAAGCCCATCCATTTGGCAAATAATTGGTTTCTCCAGTGGAGACAGCTGCTCTCCTGCCCTTCTGGCTGAAATGTACTAGAAAAAAAAAATCCCTACAGATGAAAAGGAGGACAAAAATACTGGTGATACAGGGGAAATCTGATAAAATAAGGGTGTAAAGCCAAGAGAAAAGCAGCTTGCAAGAACTCATTTAGGAAATTGGATCCAGATCTTTGTAGGAAATGCCAGTTGCCTTCTCTTCCTTCAAAAGTGTTTTACACCCTTTCCATGATAGTGTTTTAAAAGTATTTAATCATGAACGATTTTTAATAATGCAATGTAAGAGGGCAAGTTTTTCCTGCATTGATTCAATTGTGGATTGTTCAGAAAGTAGAAAGTTCTTTGTAAGAGTAAAAGCATCCTCATTGATCAGCAGGGCCATTTGCTTTATCAGCACTTATGTGAAAACCATCATTTGTAAAATTTCTTAGAAGAGTTTATTGCAGAACCAACTAGTAATTTGAACAAATGAGTGAATGAATGCCTAGATTCTATAATATTCATTTTTTGTTCTTCTGTGTATGAGTAGATGTAATTTTGTGAACGATAAAAAAAAAGCATCAACAACAAAAATCTACCTATTTAGAACTAAGATATAATGCCAGAAAATTATTGGAAATATATCTGGTTATGAAAATCATTTTCAGATATATCAAGGGGAGAGTTGGCTTTTACAAGAGAGGCCAGAGGAATTTTCCCAGAATGCATGCATTGTATAGGACACACACACACACACACACAGAAACAGTAACCAAAAGTAACATACCAAGTCTCAGTTTGATTCCTAGTAGTGCTGAACCCAGGATTCAGACACATCTAAAAATGTCGAAATAGCACATGTTGCAAACTGTCCAAAGACCTATTGGTATACCAATAGATTCTAATGGAGTCTTCTGTGAACAATTTGTCCCAAGAGACAGTTAAAATGTATGTGG
>NW_007739949.1:15589-16523 GCF_000696425.1 Galeopterus variegatus
TTTATCACTGGGTGGACTGAGCAGAAACAAATTCACTGGGAATCCCAGTGAGGGATTAAACGTAGGAGAAATCCATATAGGATTTCTAAAACTATTAGGGTAAATTTTAAATGGGGCTAGATGTGCCTCAATTTCAACAAGTATGAGTTCCAGAGAAACGTAATTCATGAATAATATGATCCTATAATTTATTTTTCCATGGGTTGTCTGGAAAAGCCTGGTGATTAGATCCTAATTTCAACTACTGCCTCAGGCATTTCTGTTCTAATGTGCATGCTTATGCCCTTTTCTTCTTTTTTGGTAACTATGATCATGCCAGAAACCATAACATTATATAACCTTGAATCTTTACTGGTAATGGCAGGGTATGTTTGATGTATTTTGATTATCGTTATCGTATGTAATAATATAAGTTTAAATAATTATAAAACAAAAGTCATGAACTAAAAGTAAAATAATGTAAAACCTATTCCACTGCAACGGGTCCAAAAGTTGAGCCTCCAAAAATAATAATTCAGTACTGTCGACCATAACTCTCAGAAGTTGCCCTCATCTTTGAGAGCTTGTGAATGCTGCATATTTCAAAATAAAGAAATCACACAAATTAACACAGTTTAACATAGCTTTTCATAAGCCATTACAAATGTGTAATGAAAACATTTTAGTTCATCCTATAATTCTGCTTATAAAAACAAAATCTGAGTGTCTAATTGAATACCACGTAGTTTAATAATTTGTAATTTAATGATTTTATTCTAATTTATTGATACTTTAACCAAAATGCCTCTTCAACTAAATGATTCCAATTGCTTGATTCTTCAAATTGTTTAACACAATTTTTTCTCATCTCCTGTGAAGCTAATTTTATTCTCTTAGAAGCTGGAGGGATTTAAGATTCACCTTTATATTATTGTTGAAAGTATTTCTTTGGAAA
>NW_007739949.1:18208-19760 GCF_000696425.1 Galeopterus variegatus
AAAAAAAGATTTTTTTTTTTAATCTGGGGCGTAACATGTTATACTGAGAGTAAGGAGAAATGAAGCTGTGGAAGTGGGCAGAATCCAGCTGGGGAAGGCTTCACAAGCTGGTCATGGAGCTGCGACATATTTTAAAGGCAGTGCTGAGCTGTTGAATAGGCTACATCAGAGGACTGACAAGATCAGGTGAACATTTTTTTTTTTTTCAACTCACTGTAGCCACAAGAAGGAGAATGAATTGAAGCCTATAGATTTGTCTTTGGACAAAGCTGTCAAGGGGAAAAAAAGGGTCATCCTATTAAAAAAAAAAGTATTAAAATCCATTCAAAATTTATGTGGGACACAGTGGGATACTGAGATAAACAACCCAAGACCTCCCATGTCAAAATGTGCATTTGATTGAAATCCATCATTTATTTCAACTGTTCCTGTAAGTCTCAAGGCAAAGGGTGATGGAAGTACAGCTATGTTTGAGAACCAACTTTCAATGCTTGTAATTAATCCTGGACAAATTAGTTCTAATGTGTTTTAATGTTATGAGCAATGATCTATGCTATATGATATACACATCATAAAGATTTAGCATCTGTGAAAACGTTTTTGCATTGCAAGAATGTAAACCTTTCAATAAAGGTGATTTGGTATGTTCATAGATGTATGACTCTGCTGCATTAGGCATTAGTAATAGCAGAGTGTTACAGGCATGATACATTTCAATGGGTTCTAAAATTTATCTTCTGGGGCACAGCAGAAATTGATTGCATAGCCAGAAGAATTCAAAATAAATAAAAGAAATAAAGAAAGAAAGAAGGAAAGAGAAAAGCCCACATTGATATTGCTCCTGATGGCCACAATTGCTGTGTGGAAATCTGGTTCTTATCAGTCATGATCCTAGATTCTTCTTCCTTCCATTGAATAGCAGTCTTTGGCTCTTCCTGTGTGGTATAATCATCCCCCACATACTTTTCAGTTGTTAAGAAGAACCAGAGATGAAAATCGTGAGTAAACATGACTAGTTCTGATGGACACGAGGCCAGTTATTTTAAGTCTTCTTTACCTTTGGAAGCAAACTGCCAACTGAATGAGTAATGTATATTCTTAGATTCCTAGGCTCCTCTGCCCTTATTTATTTTGTTCTTCAACATATTTAATTATTTTTACATGAGGATTTGCTCTGTAGGAACTGTATGTATGAGACCTATAACAGAAAGTTCTGCAATTGTTATGACTTTTTATACATGACATTAAATATAATTTGACTTCTTAGATGTGTGTGGTTTTCACACTGAACAATCGAAGGTGTCAATTTAGTACATCTACCCTTGATTAGTTTTCTAGAGAGCTAAAGAATCCCATGATTCATAAATTCAGTAGGTATTTTTCAAAATTGAGCCTTAGACTTTAAAAATGGACTTGCTGTCTTTTTTTCTTATACTGGGTAGTTCATTTTTCTAAAGATTAGCAGTTGCTGGTCAGTGGGTCTCTTCTGACACACTTGGACTGTCAGCATCCTGTTCAGGATATAGGTCCCAGCTCAGTAGATATACATGAC
>NW_007739949.1:20884-22233 GCF_000696425.1 Galeopterus variegatus
AAATTAGATGATATTAAGAGCTGACTAATAAACTCAAACTTGTTTCAAAGTTTGCTGAGCCTAGACCATTTTTTGAGAGGCTTATCATTTCAAAGGGGTCTCTGAACATAGAAATAAAAAAAACTCAACTACTGCTTACATAAAATTTTGGGATTGACTATATAGGTACAGACAATATCTTCATTAACATATATCTTCATCTACGCACTAACATACAGAAATCATGATGTCCAATTCTTCTCTCCTTTCAAGACCTCTTCTCTCATGACCTGATTTTATCCCCTGATTATTTTTCTTCTTACTGAGACTCTCTCCTTTCAAGTACTCTTCACTCATGAATATTTATTAACAATCTTAGCACCATTTTAAGTGCTGAGAAAAATACACAAGATCTCTGACACCATGCTGCTTCATTATATAGAGAGACAGAAAACAAAGGAACAACAAAGTAAACACATAAATAAATTTGGTTAGTGACAACAATTATTAAAATATGAAAACAGAGCAAATGGCCAAAGAATGACTCTGCAATAGGGGAGAGAACTAATGGTTTTATAATATAGGGGTAATGACATTCTTTTTCTTGTGTTCTTTTTCATTTTACCTTTCGTGTTTGGTTGGCTTTCATTGAACTTAGGACAGTGCTTCTTATATCCAATATAGTCAAGAAAGAATTATCAATGAATATGTGTAATCAGTTTACATAAACTAAACTAAATTAAGGTTTAGATTTTCTCTATNACACTTGGACTGTCAGCATCCTGTTCAGGATATAGGTCCCAGCTCAGTAGATATACATGACATTGAAATCAGCCAAAAATGCTCATCACTTGCTGAGGTGGGTTAAGACTGAGGTGAATGTAAATCTGGTCATTGAAAGGATATGCAAAAAACTTTGAACTTTAGAAGTAAGTTGTGCAATATTAACTGCAGTATTTAACTTGGAAATTTAAAAGCTCATTATGATGGTTCCAAGTCAGTACAGCTTTTGATGATATTAAAATATACCCTTTGGGATATATAATGTGTCCCAGGAGTTCAAACTCAGGTCATAAGAACATTAATTTCCCTGTGTTTTTATTGAGGTTGTAGGGTCAGGAAGTTACCAGGATGTTGCAGAACAGAAAGTATATGAATATATTTCCTAGATTCAAAGCCACACCATGATATTACATTCTAGGAGACTATGTGGTAGTAAATATTTCTGAAGCTGAAGTGCTTAACCCAATAGCCAAATGCTTGAATCTTATCTGGTAGCATTTTACTTAAGCGCTTTCAGATATTAAACAAATTAGATGATATTAAGAGCTGACTAATAAACTCAAACTTGTTTCAAAGTTTGCTGAGCC
>NW_007739949.1:23507-24560 GCF_000696425.1 Galeopterus variegatus
AATGAATATGTGTAATCAGTTTACATAAACTAAACTAAATTAAGGTTTAGATTTTCTCTATATACTGTTTTTTTAACTTCCTGAGAAGACCTTAAAATCTAAAGAGTAAGCTTTGCAATACATATTATGTTCACAGGTTGAGAGAAAACAGTAATAAGGGGTTTGGTTTTTATTATTTTTTCTACATAGACAAAATAAAGGAGTAAATGATGAAAAAGCAATTTAAGACAAAAGGAGATATTACAAACTGTACTAAGAGAAAATGTTTCTCAAATGAGCTTAGCATTTGGGAACAGTATTGTGTTGGTGCTTTTACTATGTAAAGCTGTACATCAATATCTGCTGGAGGGTGTAGATGTTCTACTCAAGAAGAAATTAGCACAGACATCTAAAAACTTGTGACTGTAGCACAGAAATGTAGAAACATAAAAGAACATTTAAGCTTCTACAAAAACAATTCCTGCATTTTAAACAGGCATAAAAAGTTTAATCTCTAAGACTTATTTTTTTGTTTGCTCATTGTGTTTAATATACAGTTTCATACATGTGGAAGGTGCAGAATAGTCAGCTGCTTATATGGAACGTTACTAAAGCCCCTGTTCTGAAATGCCTTTCCAATTAGCCCTGGCTTCTCCCAACCTTTAGTTCTCTCCTCTCACCTAAACAATAGCTAAAACAACAGCTCCCTATACCATAAATCTGCCCCATAAGAGAGACCATTTGTTGAAGAGCTCATACTTTGGTGGCAGATGGCTTGTGTTCAATCCTGGATCTAACACTTATTCCTGTGTGACTTTGAGTAAGGTACATAAAAATGTATTTATCAGTTTTCATTCATATGACCTAAGTAATTACAATACCTAATATTAGGATATTATGAGGATTAAATTAGTTAATGCATACTTTTTAACACGTTATCATCATCATTACCATTATTATTTATTTGACTTCCTTTATTATTTTTATTTTTTATGATAATTTATTATATATATATGTGGGGTACAGCATTGATTTTCAATAATTGTGTACAATGTGTGGTGGTTAGATCAGGAT
>NW_007739949.1:25731-45515 GCF_000696425.1 Galeopterus variegatus
AAAAGGAAAAAAGAAAAAAAAAAAAAAAAGAAATGACAGGGAGATACCTAAATGCTCATAAAGGTAGGGGTAGGATTACTCAATTTCCTTTTCTGAGAGAAATCATATAATCTGGTTTTTCCTGGCTTAACACATAAAATTGGTGGGTCAAGAGAACATACCCTAGAGATTTCAGGAGGAGAACACTTCCTTTCCAATGCTGCTGCTTCCCTAGTGGGAGGGGTGTAACCTGTCCCAGACCTGGCCAGCGTCCTGGGTGAGCAGTCTGCCCCTGGGGAGGTACAGTCCCCTTTCTGCAGGCCTTGGTACAGCTTGTGAAAACTGGAGCCTGCTCAATCCTGTGCGTCCTCTTAAAGAATCCAAACATATCAATGCAAAACTATGTACAGAAGTATATATTTACTCTGGGAAAAGATATTACAACTAATTTCAAATTTTAGAAGGCTGTCAGGTAAGTTAAGCATCAAAAAGTCCAAGAAAATTGCATAATAGTTTTGTTAGATAATAGCCTGATACCTCTGTAATAACCCACTTCATTTTCTTGGCTTTATACTCTTTGTCCCCCTTCACAATCAAAAAGTGTTTGAAATCATTTTTATAGAGATAATAGAAAGATAATTTGTTTCATTCTTCCAGCATATTTATTTATAAAATAAAATGTGTTTTATTTTGATAGTTTAAGAATTTTTTTTCAAATAAAAACTTGTAGTATTATGTCATGTAAATTTTAAAAATATTTGTCAAATAAAAGGTAAGATTGTAAGATTTAAAATAATTTTCTTCAAGCTAACTTCTGGCTCTACATTTCAAACTTCGTTTCTTCTCCAGCTACCCTCACAGATCTGGTGTCGGGTACCATGGACATGATATCATCTTTGACATATGTGAGAATGCCGGGGGCATCAACAGTTACATTTCTTCTTCTGAATGCCTAGCACTAACCTAACTGTGCATGAATTGAACCATATAATCATATTTAAACTCCAACAGACCCTGATTAAATGTGTCCCTGACTCAATTTCCCATTTGATGGACCCCAAAATGAATCTATAACTGTGCCAAGATTACTCAGCACAGGGGTAAGTGTGATAAGAACAGTCAGTGTAGAAAGAGACATTGGTATTGTCTAATAGCAATTAAAATTATTGTTTCTACAAATTTTGTAAAGTGTGAATCCAGTGATACAGCCTACACTGCCTTTCTCGTAAATGTGGTAAGAATGGAATGGGTACGTTTGTCTTAGTTCTGTCTCTTCTATGAAGGAGAGAGCCAAACCATAAAGAACTGGAATTCCCTGCTTTTCAACATGCTGATACTGTTCACCCTCATCTCTATAAACCCCCCACACCCAAGCACACACAAGATACAGGTGGGAAGGAAAACCCAGTCTATTGTACTCATGACTAGATACATAAGTCTGTCTTGTTCTGGAGTTGAGATTTCAAATTGATATGGGTTCCACATTAGGTTACATACTTCTATTTAACATTTGTTAATAAATAGGCTGATATTTGGACCTCTGATCTGCCTTACTTCTTGTTTAATTGCTTGATGTGTGTGTGTGTGAGAGAGAGAGAAAGAGACAGAATATGTCTTTGAAGCTTCTTTATGTACAGTCGCGATTTCCCCAGATAAGTTAATATATTATAGAATTTCTTGAAGGTACTAAACTAGTTACTACAGTACTAGAACCTTAGAAGAGCATTTTTGTAAGATTATCAGGTTTCTCAGATTTCTTGTTGAAGTCTTCATTTATTGTTCTTTCTTTTCAATGCAAAAAAAATGTCTCTTTAATTCCTTCAAAAAATACCCCAGAAAAAATCAGGTACGAACCAACATGATGACTCTCACACTATTTGGAAATCATTCACCATTTACCTAATCACTTATGAGGTAATTTGCATTAAAAAATACACTCTGGAACAGATCAAACAATATTTTTAGAAGCAAAATGATTCTATACCTAGAGAAACAGAGTTTTTGCTTTTCAAGTTTGTCTTGGAGACAGCCCTTTCACAGACACCTGGCTGAGTCTTGTGGAGACAGGTTGAAATAAATAAAAATGAAATAGATTTCAACTAAATTCCTGTAAAAACTTTCCAAGACAAACATATATGCTTTAGTAGCTGCTTAGTGAAATACAAAGGGAAAGTGAGGAGATTTTTTTGTTGCTCTGGGATAGAATACAACAAGATTTTGAACCCAGGGAAACGTACACAGGAGATTGTGATATTCAGCTTTGATGAGGGAGGTGCCCAGCAGAATATGGGTCAGCTGTAATGACTGCTGAGGTGGAAAGTGTGAATATTCTGGAAATTGAGATATCAGTAGTCACCATTTGGGGGTCTGGGACTGTGGCATGAGAGAGAGAGGTGGAAACTATTAAATAGCTCATGGTCAGTGGACAAAAATTTTTACACACACAAGACACTCAGATCTTTCAGAAACAAAAGGGTGTGAGAATGGACAAGTAGAGACAAGAGTCAGCAAAATACAGACCAGTAAGTTTATTGTATAACTGATAGTTCTAGAAGCTTCTGACTTATGATAACTGATTCTTATTTTAGTAGAAGAGGTTTTCAGATGACATTGGGCATGTTCAGGGTGGTATGGCCATAGACTGAAGAGGTCTTCAAAATATATTTTCTGCCTGAAGCCAGAACTCAAATTCTATTATATATTCTTTCTCCTGAAAAATATTCACTCACTCCAGTTACCATCGTGTAAAATTTCATGAGCTGGGTGGCTTAAACAAACATTTATTTCTCACACCTCTGGAGGCTGGAAAGTTCTAGATCAAGGTGTCTGTGGATGCAGTGTCTGGTGAGGGCCCTTTTTCTGGCTTGAAGATGGCCACCTTCCTGCTGTGTCCTCATATGGCAGAGAGAGAGAGAGAAAAAAAACTCTACTATCTCTTCCTATAAGGGCACTAATTTCACTCCTGAGGACTGTACCTTCATAATCTAATCAACTCTCAAAGGCCCCACCTCTTGTACCATCACATTTCAACCATTAGCACACAAATATTCAGTCTATAATATGTAGCTATTGCAGTCTTTTAAAAATATTGTAGAGAAAAATTATAGGCTAATGATAAGTTACCTGAGAGGATCTGAGACCCTACCATAGGCAAGAGGTCAAGGCTTGACCTCTGCACTAAATTCTAAGCTCTCTCTCTCCCCCAAACCAAATTTGCCTGGAACACAATGGGGTTTAAGAAATCATTGTTGATTGGATGAATAAATATAGGTTATAAAGTTATTTCTAAATTTACCCTTCAATTTCTCCTTATTCATAATGTATACATAGAATACTTAATTTAAACTATGGATGGAGGTTTAAATTGGAATATAATTATGTGTAATTTTAGTTAACTGAAGAGACCCTGTTGAATGACTCACATACTCAATAATGAGATACTCAAAAATAGGTTCTAACTTTGGGAAAATTGTGAACTAGATATGCACTTTCTTTGTATGGCTCCCCAACTCTCAAAAAGCAAACAATTTGTTTGTTTTTTACTGGCTTCAAGAGAATATTTCCCATTTGACACACCTTATGCTTGTCCTTTTTGACCTTCCTCCAAATTTTGATAAATTTTTAAAAATATCTTGGTAATAATTATAGGCTTATAAAAGCTTAAGATATCAATTTACCTACATAGGCTATTCACAATTCATTAAGAAAAACTAAAAGAACTCCTTAAGTGATAATTTAAGTCATAGGTGTACTATACTGCAGTAGAACACATCGCCCAACATCTCTTCCACAGGTGGTTATGTCTTCTCTTTGCTCATTACCACATTCTGGAAATTACATTTGAATAGATGATATTTGACAGTTCTAATAGTGTCCTGTAGTCATTCAATGGTATTTCACACCATATTTCACGATTATTGACCACTAAATGTCATGGCTTAAACAATGAGAGATCATCAGATCACTTTCTTGTCTATCCTAGGTTAAATAGATTAACAAATAGATCTTTCCACAAATAGATTTTGTGGAATCTTTACAAAACATTTGTATAATATTAGCAAATTCTCTTAGGTGGGTATGGGTTTGCAGAAAAGAATTTATGTCTAGCTTAGTAAAAATTTGTAGCTATCTTTTAATTTACTTGTTTTCCACAAATAGATTTTGTGGAATCTTTACAAAACATTTGTATAATATTAGCAAATTCTCTTGGGTGGGTATGGGTTTGCAGAAAAGAATTTATGTCTAGCTTAGTAAAAATTTGTAGCTATCTTTTAATTTACTTGTTAGTGTTTACATAGAGGGAAAGTTTTCAAGTGCCTGTGAACAGAATGTAACATAACAAACATCCACTTTTGGTTTTGCCTTTTACTCCCAGTTTTAATGTGTCATCTGAGCATTTTGGAATAGTTTCTTCATTCATTTATTTTTTTGGGATATCTACAAATCTTAAATTCTTTAAAATGAAAAACTGTGGGAACCCAATAATCAACAAATGATGATTATCGCTTTCCCTAAAATGTGCCCTATCAAGTATGGGGCATAAATAAAAGATTGGTAAAACGAATTCTTCACAATGTCATTAGATACAAGTTTCAACACATGCATTTACTTGAAAATAAGATTATATAAGAATGTAATGTGTAATATGATAACTCAAAAATCAAAATATTTTCCAATAAATGGTTACTAGTGATGATAATGATTATAAACCAGTGTTTTATAAAATGCCATTTTCCTTCCCATCAAAGAGTTTAAAAATATTTTTGTGGACAAAATATTGATAACAAAAATGTGCTATATGTTGTATCTGCTTTGGCAAGAATTTGAAATTGTGATTGTGTTCAAAGGGCAATAAACCCCTGAGAGAATAGAAACATGCCCACATCCCTCACTGTGTTTGCATATTTACCAGTGTTTTATCTGCATAGAATGACCATCCCTTTGCTATTGTTTTTCCAGGAAAGATGTACAATAAATATAATAGCTTTGAAAAATCCCTGTTTAAGGAATATCTATGGAAATAAATGTTTTCCTGGAGAGTGCCAAGTACGCTCACAAAAAGAGTCTCGTTACTCTTTATTTCTATTGGTGCTCTGCTTTTCTCTATAGTCTTTGAATTTTAAATCGTAATTATACTGAGTTTGATAATATATCCTTAATGTGCATATTATGCAAATCAGCATAATAGGATTATTTCATAGGCCACAAAATATTTCTTCCAGTTGATTGCTAATGTTAATACTCCTTTATCAGAACTATCTGTTGCAACATTAAGCATAAGGCCTAAACTGGGATTATTTCTTAAAAAATATTGTCTTGACTGAAAATCACATTCATAGTAAAATGATTGAGATGACACATTATATATAAAACAAATCTTTAAAGTGATTTGATCTTAGAAGTAGGTAAAAAAGAGAGAAACCTAAAAAGTGGTACAATTTATGGCCTGTATTTATAAATCCAACAGGAATAGTCTTGAAAAAGTAAAAGACGATCTTTATCCAATACCTAATTTTGGCTAGATCCTGTCATGCCTGTTCATATATTAAAGCCATTTTAAAGATGACGTTTCATAAATATTTTCTAAAAATGACAGAAACAAAACTTAGTAGTTAGTTGAGTTGGATATCTCTTTGACCATCTGTGCTATCTATTGTATCTGTGACTCTTCCCATACTCTGCTTATATTTTCATAATTGGCCCTCTAATCTAAATACCAAATGATCAACTGTGAATGCCAGCTTCACTGGGACAAGAATTACAAGCATATGTACAGTACCTCGGGTTATTATTGTCAGAACACTACAAAATATGTTTGTGACTCTTGTATATAATTACACCCTGGATTCATTATAGCTGGTAATAATGCAGTCTTTTATTCAAGTCAGGATTACTCTGGACACAGTGTAAATGTTGCTGAGCTATATTAAGTCATTCAGAACACAGATGACACTACTGAAGGTTGTTTGGGAACAATCACAACAGAATTGGCAGATTCAGTAGCATAGGAGAGCTGAATGCTGGGCTGAGAAAGGAAAATGCTTTCAGTAGCTTTACCTGTTAGTAACAAGAGTCATCAAAATGTTTTCCTATTTTTCTACCACATACACAGACAGTTTCTTCACATTGGATGTTGAATACTTTGCTATTATTTTTCTCAGTGATGTGATATAGTAATTATTTGGTTTTAACAATGATCTTGGAACAACAATAAACAAATTAATGGTATCTAGATTTTGACTGAATTTGCTCTCGCTGGGGTTGGTCAGGACAGAATGAGAAACTAAAAAGATATCAACTTTTTTTTTCTATTATCTTAATCATCTACAGTTGCCAATTTCAAAGGGATAGAGAACGTTAATTTTACTGTCTTTGCTGACAGAGTACGCTGTGACCCAATTTGTATTTGGATCTATTTCTGCTTTATGCTTATTTGTTGTTACTTTGAATTAACTCATTTATTCTCAAGATTGGCTCAAACTTATCTTTCCTTCTTAGTTCAAATGATATATCCTCAAGGACACCTCCCTGAAACCCTTTTTAAATGTTCTTCTGTAAGTCACCATTTCCAAGGTATACCACATCATGTATAGTATTTTATACTTTATAAATCTTTATAGTATTTATCACAATCTATTTATTTAAATAATTACTTTAGTCTTTCCACAATATAATGCAAACTCCTTATATAAGGGCAGGGATCCTTTTTGTCTTACCACAACTATATTCCCAGGACCTAGCAAGAGGTTGGTAATGCAGTGATTGCTCATAAAAAAAAAAATGTTATTGAATAAATACTTAAATAAATGACAAATATTTGAAAAAAATTGTTTAGTCCTTAACAGCTGGATTAAATTTATTCTTGCCATGGTGATAGATAGTGTATTAATCTTCATTAAGTTAGCTCTAAGTAAATCATATATCACTGGTTTCACACATTTAAAATTATTTGGGAATTTCTACCAAGTGGAGTATTGTTACTGTCAAGAATAATTTAACTGTAATGAAAAAGGCAGGAATATTTTTTTTAAATGTGTCCTTATTTACCCTTAACTTTATTCTTGTTGTAATTCAAGGAAGGTTCCATGACTTGTTTTTCTTACCTAAAAAGACAGGGAGAATGAGAATTGGATACTAACTCAGCTTTAGGATCAATTTCTTCATGGTATTTTATTTCATTCTCAGGTTCTGTAATATTGTGGTTCTTGTTAACGTTTATTGGAAGAACCCCAGGAGATAATCCATTCCATGGATCACCTTTGATTTTTCTTGGATCTGATTGTTAGATAATTGATGATGATGTTTTAAATATTTTTTTTCTCTCAAACATCAGATATCCCTTCCTCTTCTTTTAAGTTATATCTCACTACTACCGCAGAGGTAGCTTCAACTATTCCTGAAAAACTTACCTCATAACCAATGAAATGATACAATCATGAAAAATTAGAAGCAAAAATGATTCTAGGGAACTGTACTCCTTTTAAGATGAGGAAATGAAGGCCCAGTGATATTTAACAAATTCTTCAAAGTCAGAGATAGCTGGTAGAAAATTCAGAACTACAGGTTAGGTATCCTGTTCTTTCCATTAAAAATATTACTCTGGTTGTAAATTATTACTATAAGTAATGCATCTACTGTGAGGTATTATTTATTTTGTTAAGAGAGAATGGTATACAAAGAAGACAAAGTCTTATAGCATTTCTGCTAATGTGCCTTCTTCATTTGTGTTTTATGACTTTGCACATGATACTTGGATTACCTGCTCTATCGTTCATCCAGAGGTCTTTCATTAATCCTGCAAAACTTTGTCCTATCATGACCATTGTAGTGGGAGGCTTTTTGAACATGTAACTTCCATCTAATTAGAGTTAATACTATTTGCTATGTGTCTACTACCTTTCACACACTATAATTAAAGCATTACTTATATAATGCTACAATTATATATAATACATATATAACATAAAAAGGTAATATTGTGTAGCAGCTCTATTCCTGACTCCCTCTTGCATGTATATAAAAATTCAGGCAGTTTCTACAGGATCATTGATCACTCTTTTGTAATAAAACATATCATGACCATTTTCAGCCACAAAACACAGTATCAATTTAGTAAATTTCAATGCCCAATAATAATAATACAAACTCCAAAGACTTTTTTATTTTTATTTTATTTTATTTTATTAAGAGTATTCATGAAATACAAAGCTAATTGTCACCCTTCTTGCCCATCATGTGAGGGCCAGATTCATACTGGGGCATACTCCTTACCAAAAATGACTTCTGTACACCGTGTCCCCCCAATTATCCCCTAACCTCCCCCCCCCACTCCACTTTGTAGCCCTAGGAATGTTCTCTCCCTCTGTAAGATCAATGCACTACTGTGGTCTTTCTTTACTTCCTTCTTTCTCTCTTAGTTCCCACATATGAGTGAGCACATGTGGTATTTATCCTTCTGTGCTTTGCTTATTTCACTCAACCTAAGTTTCTCCAGGCTCATCCATGTTGTTGCAAATGGGAGTATTTCATTCTTTTTTATGGCAGAGTAGTATTCCATGGTGTATATATACCACATTTTCCTTATCCAATCATCTACTGATGGATATTTAGGTCGGTTCCATACCTTGGCTATTGTAAACAGAGTTGTGATGAACATGGGAGTGCAGGTTTCTCTTCAACATGATGATTTCCATTCCTCTAGGTATATACCCAGAAGAGGAATTGCTGGATTGTATGGAAGATCTATCTGTAGTCATTTGAGAAACCTCCATAGTGTTTTCTATAGTGGTTGTACTAATTTACAATCCCGCCAACAGTTCAGGAGCGTTCCCTTCTCTCCACACCTTCGCCAGCATTTGTTATTCACCATCTTTTTGATTATAGCCAGTCTAACTGGAGTGAGGTGGTATCTCAATGTGGTTTAAAGGTTCTGCACAGCAAAGAAAACAATCAGCAGAGTAAAAAGACAACCTAGAGTGGTAGAAAATTTTTGCTAACTATGCATCCAACAAGGGGTTAATATCCTGAATATACATAGAACTCAAGCAACTCTACAGTAAAAAACAAATGACCCAATTAAAAAATGGGCAAAGGAACTGAATAGACATTTTTCAAAGGAAGACATACAAATGGGCAACAGATACATGACATCACTAGTCATCCAAAGCCATTTTTAACTTGAGATGTTAACCATCCCTCAAATAGCACCTGCCTTAGAAAAGTTAGCTTTTGGAAAAGTAAGTGATGGATCTTGGATGTGACTGGCTCCATTGTGCACACAATAAGCACAAAAAAGCCGCTGGCTGTGTCTTCCACTCCAGCATGAAACCCCTCCCCACTTCCTTTTATAGAAGCCTTGTGACTTCTGCAAAACAGAAACCCTTTTGCTGCTGCAAGGGTGCAGTTCTCCACCCTGGTCACAGAGGTTCTGCATTAGCATAATGCCCCTCCTTGATTGTATCAGCCAGCCCTATATAAGCTCTCTTACCCCCACACCTGGTGCTGTCCTCCATCTTGATGGCAGCTCTGGGCTGCCCTCCACTTTGAACACAGCCTGGCAGATTCTTTTCCTTCAATAAAGCTTGAATGGTACCCAGCATTTCAGCTCACTTTCTTTCAGTAAGGTGTGATCAACATTCTCTCTCCTTCTCTCTCTAGGCCTCTACTTTTCACTCCATATCTTGGTAGTCAAAATTTCCAGGGGTTGCAGCAAGCGAGAGGAAGAACAGGAAGGTCTTTTCTGCACAAGCCCTGCTGTGGAAAGCATGCATCAGTTTACTATGTACTTAGCAAATGTTTAAAGTTGAAGCTCTATCTAGTGGGCAAAATCATATACAGTGTATATTGACAAAATAAAAATTTAAAAAAAAATAAATAAATAAAAAAATAAAATAAAGTTGAAGCTCTATCTAGTGGGCATGTTAATGGGTTGCTTAGAGTACATCACATTGGTAGGAATCTCTCCTCTGTCATTCCCATGAGGCAAATCCTTCTTTTCTGGATAATTGATATAACACCTCTGACTGGATTAGGCATCTTTTGGTGTACCACTATCATGCCTCTGGGAATTACCATCATGCATGGTGTTTGGACAAGATCTAAGACATACAAACTGGCTCTTCTTTCCATGTGACCTGTACCTGATCACTGGGAAACACTCATGCATTCCAAGTCTTAACAAATTCTGAATATACAGCTGATTCCCAAACCTTACTTCTCTCCTTTTTCATTACAAAGCACTTTAATTGTTTTCAATTTGTTAAAAAGAAAGAAAGAAAAAAATCTATTACTTTATTGATTGTGAAGTTTGGATAGATACCATATAAAACCCATCTCAAATATTACCTACTTGAGAAAGCTCTCCCTTTCTATGGACTCTGATAGGATTGGTATCTCACCCTTTGCACTAATTCTTTACCTTCTTCATACTTTAAGCCCATTTTTATAGTTTTTTTTATAATTGATTTATCTAAATCTAGTCTTCCCTGTCAGACTCTGAGCTCCTAGTGAACTGTGACTGTATCTTATTTGACTCTATATTTTCAGTATCTGTTACTGAGGTTGGCACTTTTTTTTTAAGAGACCCACAATTTAATGACAACTAGAGATATCAACAAGATATCTTAAAGGCATATAGGTATAAAATATATTGTTTCAAGATCAAAGAATGGTAAAATACAGTAATTAAAATAAATATAAAGGCCAGTTTCCTGCATTATTTTAGATTCCAATCATGTGGCAAGTTATTAGAAATATGGTTGCATAGTTTTAGAGCAATGAGTCCTTTAGCTTTTGAAGGGCAAATGATAAAGAACAGGTTCGAAAATAGCAATCATCTTTTAAAAAAAGTTATAAGCTACCATTTTTCTGTAGAGAGCTGTTTTGTTCCTTAGATGAACATAAGATAAAAAAATAGACTTGAATTCTTATAGTTGTATTTAGTTAATGGAATATCTCACAAGATAAAATGTTTTTGACAGTCAATGCAATGCTCTGTTTATAAATCAATACTTTTCCTTAATTTTGTAATTTCCTATTTTATTCTCCATAGGCAAATAAATATTTGACTTTGCAGCATAAAATATTTTCTCTTTTGAATGCTCTTTGCTATCAAAGTTCATTATGTAGCTGACCAAATATATTTTGTCACCTGAGCATTCTCCATTGAATAATTTAAAGTGGGAAAATATTGCATTAATTCCAACACTTATTTTATATAGAAAGAGAAAATCTTAACATAATGCATCTGGCCAGAAAGATCCCCTATGGAAATAAAGAAAAATAACAGTTGCTTCAAAATAATCCTCAGGGCTTGACCAGATGCCATTTGAAAGGCTGAAGAGGCCCACGTATTTGAGCAAATAATAAATAAACTTTGCAACAACTTGACACATTATCTTTTGCATATAATTTACTTAAGTTAAAGCTAATATTTATGCTTGTTTATAAACAGTGAGGCTTCCTATTATAAATATTTCAGAAGTTTCTTAGCAATGGAGTTTGGATGTGTTGTCCCCTCCAAAACTCACATGGAAATTTGATCTCCAATGTGGCAGTGTTGGAAACTGATTGAGTCATGGGGGCAGATCCCTTATGAATGGATAAATGTGGGGTTATTGTGTGGGGGGGTGATGGAATTTGGATGTGTTGTCCCTTCCAAAACTCCTGTGGAAATTTGATCTCCAATGTGGCAGTGTTGGAAACTGATTGAGTCATGGGGGCAGATCCCTTATGAATGGATAAATGCTCTCCCTGGGGGAGGGGAGATTAATGAGTGAGTTCTAGCTCTACTAGTTACTGCTAGAGCTCGTTGCTTAAAAAGACCCTGGCACCTTCTCTTGCTCTCTTGCTTCCTCTCACCATGTGATCTGCCCCTACCCGCCTGCTGCCTGCCACTTTCCACAATGAGTAGAAGCAGTCTGAGGCCCGTGCCAGATGCAGCTGTCCCAGAATCATAAGCCAAATAAACCTCTTTTCCTTATAAACTACCCAGTCTCAGGTATTTCTGTTATAGCAACACAAAACGGACTAAAACACTGAGTTCATTCAAAAATTGGGGATTGTTGCATGTAATTGAGAAATAAAATTATTTAAAAGTCTTGTACGTGATACTTTTAAATTTATTTGAAGTAAGAAAATCTACCCTTATCCCGCAATTAAACCATAAAACTTGAATCTCTCAGACACAGTTGTCATTTTTTTTATAGTTTTTGGGCAGAATTTTGTTTATACCTTTGCATTAGGTCGTATTATAATTTTTTTTGGCCTATATATTTCACACTTTGATGAGATGCTAGTAAATAGTAATTGTACATTGTCATCTTTTTTGACCCCAAAGATTTTATTAGCTAATTAATTAACCAATCTATCCTCTATTAGCTTCCCCAATACCAGGTTTACTCATAAGAATTGTAGAGAAAACATATACATATATATATATATATATGTTCACGTCACAGTCCCTTCAATTGAAAGCTACTGTCATATCCACTCTAAACGTTTTGTTCTGTAGTGAAACTGTCTAATTTATTCTTATAAATTAATTTTTATTTCCACAAAATAACTAGTATTCTTTACTGGTACAGTGCAACAAGGAAGCAATAGGGCTAATAATGTCCTCATTGTGAAAAATCAAAAGTAAATGTATATCCTAAGCAGGGCCTAAGTAACAAGAAAGGAGTAATATTTTCTCTCCTTTCATTATAGTCTAATTGTGATTACAGCCAGTATTAGTCAGGGTTCTCCAGAGAGAGAGACAGAATCAATAGTATATGTTATATATATGAGAGGGGATTTATTAGGGGAATTAGCTCATGCTATTGTGAAGAAAAGTCCCATGACAGGACATCTGCAAACTGGATGTTGGTAGCGTGGCTCAGTCCAAGTCAGAAAGCCTCAAAACCAGAGAAGCTGATGGTGTCCATAAGTCCTGGATCCAAAAAGCTGATGAGTCTCTAGGAGAAAAGATTGTATCCAAGCTCCAGTGGATAGAGAGAGAGATTCATCTTTTTTCTCTGGTTTTTGTTCTCTCCTGGTCCCCTGTGGATTGAATGGTTCCCACCCACATCGATGGTGGGTCTTTCCCACACAGTCCACTCAGACTCTTATACTAATCTCTGCTGGAAACACCCTCGTGGACACACCTAAAGAGAGAGCTTTACCAGGTTTCTCAGCATTCTTTAGGCAAGTGGACACCTGTAATTAACCTTCACGCAGCTGGAGTTTGTATAAGCTTTTTTGATGGCCATTTCAAAACAGAATTCATAATGATTTTACTCTCATTTTAGGCAAATTTTAAACAAACACTTTCTCACATGTATTCAATTGAAAACGTGTCTTGATGTATATTTGAACCCCACACATTTCTCTTACCCACAATGCATTTATCTCTGTTTTATGGTTAGATTTTAAAATCCAATTTTATGAACTAACATTAATCACCATTTAATTTATGTTTTAAATCATTGTTCTGGCACACACACAAATACACCATATGGCACATACATATTGATCTTCTCACACAAAGTAATTGATATTGATATCAAATAATGATAGCCACAAAATTTATATGCATATTATCAATTTTTTATTCAAGGCATCCCCATAAAATAAATTAAGTGTATTAGGGCAGATATTCTTAAAATATGGAAACATATTTTTTAAAATGGCATAGAAACACATTTGTCACATATTTCTAAAAAAGGCAACTTCTAGTTCACATACATTTTTTGATTAGCTCACTTCAAATACTTTTGAGTGCACTTAAAATGTACTCAGTCACTAATTTACTTACTCACTTTAATATGTACTTGGTATTTGCTTTCTACATTGTAAGAAAAGATATTAAAAATCTTGCTGAAGTTTGAATGCTTCATTTATATTAATTTCCTTATCTGCCTATCATCATAAGGTCCGCTATTTTGGATTCCAGTGAACATGAATTTCTTTTTTGTCAATCAGAAGCTGTGTAGCTATTACATCATTCTAGGATTTCCTCTCGCTGATATTATATTTATATTATTTGATGAATTGACTTCCTTCACCTGTTTTGAACTTCTCTATTCTATTTATATTTGTACTTCTATAGTCTTCAGATACTTCTGAAAAGAAAGATGGGTTGAGATGGCAATAGATTTCTCAAAGTCTGGAATATCTAATTATTATAGGGATGTACGTAGGCTAATCTTGATTCCTTTGATATTTCAAGTAAGTGCTAACTAGGAGGCTTTTTGGTATTTCAAGGAAAACATCTAGATAACATACATTAGTATTTTATTTACTCTATAGACAAAACACATTACACATTTTCTTCACCTTCCCCACCTTTACATGAATTCACTGGCCTCTCTATCACTTGAAAGTATGGAGTCCAGGTTCTTCTGTAGAGGTTATTGGAATGCAATGGTTGTTTGAATGCAATGTCTCTAGAGAGAGACTAAGAAAACCTGTTAAGCACATTATGGCTATCAGAAAACATATGCCCAAGACTATTTATTTCTAATTTGCTTACATACTACAATTTGATTAATCTATACCAGGAGGCCAATAGTTCTCAGTTTGGCTGTTCACATTTATAATTAATTCATAATATAGATTAACATATTCTATCTCTCATTCTGGTTTCCAAAAATCAGACAATATTCATAGGACCACTGTGGAGACGTTTTAATTAATAGAAACAATAGCTTTATTTTTGCACGTTTAATAATTTTCAAACAATATATAAATAGACTAATGTTAGATCTAAAAAAATCTGAGTGATCACATAGTCAAATCTTATTTTTTGAGAGAAGATGCAGAGTTATTACAGTGTTAATCCAATCAAATATCAAGTTCTCAATAACTGTCAAGTTCATTTTTTTACACAACGACTCAATGTTGGGCACAGATTGGATCTCGGGGTGGAATGGAATTTAAAAGTCACTAGACACTCAGTTCTCTTTTACAATAGATAAATAAAGTGAGAATTTAACTAATTCCTGCTCTTTTAGACACTCAAATTCCCTTATTTAATTCCAAAATTCTATAGCTATCCAATGGTTAAAAAAATTATTTAAAATATAATCATGTGTGCTATTATATATTGTTTTATAGTACATTTTTGCTAAGTCATATTTTCTGCAGTTAATTCATTTCTAATACTTATAAAAATCTAGAATAAATGAAAATATTAAGAATAACCTAGTGTCTACAACATCTCTGTAGCCCAAACCTCTTCCCCATACTCTAAGATTTATATTTAACTTACCCATGGCCATTTCTACCTGTATGTCCTAAATCACCTCAAATTCAATATGTCCAAAATTAAAGTGACTATCTTTCCCCACCACTGAAAATTCATTACTTTCCTTTATTAACATATGACGAATTGTGCTATTACCAATCTTGTCACTATAAAGACAGAAATTGTTCATCATTATTACACACCTGGTAAAATATCATTTACTATTGATTCTACTTCCCTTGCCTCTGTCCCTTCTGAATTTCCCCTGATACTTCTTTTGTTCTGATTCTCAAATTCCTCACTGAGAGTACTGCAGCAGTTCCCAGCTGTCACTTTGTCTCTGTCCTGAACTGCTTCAATTTTCTCTTCACAACTTAGTACAAATGCTTTATCAAAAACACAAATCTAATTAAGTAGTTCCACCACCTGAAATATTTTTATGACTTTTCAGAGCCTGTGTTCAAAAATCAACAACTTGCCTAGGGCAGATAAGCCTTTGATCTGGCTCTTAGCTACCGGTATAGTAGCATCAGCTCCCCTCTGCATCCTATATCCCCATCATTCATTATAGGCAAAGAAAAACTGTAATATATGAGATTCCCAAAGAACCTCCTCTCATTTTTCATAAAGGCTATTTTCCTACAGGTATTTTATCTTTCCATCAACACTTTATTTTTCAGATATCTACTTTGGTTGGTCTTCCACCTCTTCCATTCTGAGTTCAGCATTGCATCAAAAGAACTGTCTGTGTATCTCTATTCTTGCATATGTTACATTGTGTGGAGATTATTTGCTTAGCTCTTTGTCTCCCCAACAAGTCTGTGGACTCCCATAGTTATCTTTCCATCAACACTTTATTTTTCAGATATCTACTTTGGTTGGTCTTCCACCTCTTCCCATTCTGAGTTCAGCATTGCATCAAAAGAACTGTCTGTGTATCTCTATTCTTGCATATGTTACATTGTGTTGAGATTATTTGCTTAGCCCATTGTCTCCCCAACAAGTCTGTGGACTCCCATACCAGTCATTTGAAAATAATTGCTTGATAAACCCTAGTGAGTGGACCTTCAATAAATGCCTCCCCAACTAAAGTTTTCTCTTCTTCTCTTGGTATTTGGGTGTATTTTGGAATTATCGTTAGTACATGAAGGAAGTGTATTATCAGACATGCCAGATCTTTTAAAGGCATCTATAACATTTCCCATATAATTGTTCATTTCACACACACACACACACACACACACACACACACACGCACAGAAAATCAAACTCAGGAACTAGAATACAGTATATCTTAATCTTCCTTGTAGTTTGATCTTTAGTCCTAAGTTACAGTCACACTTGCTTCAAAATGAAATTGTGTACCGTTTCAGGACTTAAGAAAAAGAAACTTCACATACATAAATTGTAAACCAAAACACTTATTCCAAGTTGTCCAATAGTATATTTCCTATGTTGTTTTTTGTCCCTTGCACTTTTTATTACCTGCAATTAAAAAAAAAAAAAAAATTAACGAAGAATTAACATTTTGCTATGATACTCTCTTTTTTTTCTTTTTCCTTGGTGGATAATTAAAAGTTGCCTGTAGTAATGACACTTGTGTTTGAAATCACTTTCACTGAACAAAAAATTTTTCATATAGAACCTGTTACTAATCTAGAGACCTCTAGGCAATACTCTGAAATGACCATAAATGGTTTTCTAGGGTCAGCAGATGACATTGATCCCTAAGGATTAGTGATGAAATAGGGTCCTAACATAGTTTAAAAGAAAGAATATAGTACTACTTTCTAAATCTGGAGTCAATCTCAACTTTTTAGCCATTCTTGATTATCAGATGCTCTAGGGAACTTTCTACAGAGATGGACATTTATAGTAAACTGTTATCACAACTTTTTAATGATTATTGTATTTGTCTTATCATTTTCCCAGTTTAATGGTTATTGTATTTGACTTGCTATTTATCTTCCCACTGTGTGCGTTATCTCTCTGCTATGTAGAAAAAAACAAAGCAAAACAACAGCAAAACAAGCCCATGCATGACTTTGGCTGAAAAGAATATCATTAGATACACTTGGACATTCAGACCTGGACCCTGTTGAAAGTCTTTAATGTGAAGAAGACAATGTTTGAAAGAAAACATGACTAAGTGCACACATGTATGCATATAAATATATATTTTAAAAATAATATGGGTTTAATGAAGATGGCATGAAAATACAGAAACTTACAAAGAAAAAAAAACACCCAAAATTGCTTAAATTTTTTTTTGTCAAAAGTTTTGTAATCTTTCCTTTCATCTACAGTTTATGTTGATCTTTTTTAAAAAATTGTGGGCACAGTAAATACTTGATATAAAATGCATACACATTTTTATATTTATGTTCATTTTCACACATTATTGAAGATTATTTAAAGTTGTATAATTCTACATGAAATATCATTTATTCAATATAAATAGAATATTTTTAATTTGTCAATAATACTGTATGATCATTTTTATATATGAATTATCTAAAAATTTACCTGAAATTAATCTTAGCCATGGAATTACTGGGTCAGTATGTCTCAAAATGTTTGAGATTCTTCAAACATATTAAAAAAGTATTTGTCTAAACAGTGTACCTATGTCATATTCATTGCCTTTCATTTATGAGAATACACTCAGCATGACACTCTCAGGTGCTTTGAGAGAATTCCATATTTCCTTTAGTTTCTTTGCCCTTCTTTGTTTATTTAAATGTTGAAAACCGATCTTTTTTTATTGATTTAATAAACATGTGCTTTTTCTGTTTGTAGAGTGGAGTATTTTTGATATGCTTGTAAGTTATTTGTATTTCTCATTTTCAAAATATACTTATATATTTTTAGTTTGTTGCTTTTTTTATTATTTTATTTTGTCAATATACAAAGTGGTTGATTATTGCAACCAATTACCGAAACCTCCCTCCTTCCTCACTCTCCCCCCTCCCTCCCAACAATGTCCTTCCTCTTTGCTTGTTGTATCAACTTCAAGGAATTGTAATTGTTATGTCTTCTTCCCTCCCCACCCTGTTTTTTTGTGTATTTGTTTATTTATTTTTAGCTCCCACAGATAAGTGAGAACATGTGGTATTTCTCTTTCTGTGCCTGACTTGTTTCACTGCATATAATTCTCTCTAAGTCCATCCATGTCGTTGCAAGTGGCAGTATTTCATTATTTCTTATAGCAGTGTAGTATTCCATTGTGTAGATATACCACAGTTTCCATATCTATTCATCTGATGATGGACATTTGGGCTGGTTCCAACTCTTAGCTATTGTAAAGAGTGCCGCAGTGAACACTGGGGAACAGGTATACCTTCGACTTGATGATTTCCATTCCTCCTGGTATATTCCCAGCAGTGGGATAGCTGGGTTATATGGTAGATGTATCTGCAATTGTTTGAGGAACCTCCATACCATTTTCTATAGAGGCTGCACCATTTTGCAGTCCCACCAACAATGTATGAGAGTTCCATTTTCTCCACAACCTCGACAGCATTTATCATTCACAGTCTTTTTGGTATTAGCCATTCTAACTTGTGTGAGATGGTATCTCAGTGTAGTTTTGATTTGCATTTCCCCAATGCTGAGTGGTGTTGAGCATTTTTTCATATGTCTGTTGGCTATTCATATATCTTCATTTGAGAAAAACCTATTTAGCTCTTTTGCCCATTTTTTAATTGGGTTGCTTGTTTTTTTCTTGTAAAGTTATTTCAGTTCCTTGTATATTCTGGATATTAATCCTTTGTCAGATGTATATTTTGCAAATATTTTCTCCCACTCTGTTGGTTGTCTTTTAACTCTGTTAATTGTTTCTTTTGCTGTGCAGAAGCGTTTTAGTTTGTATAATTCCATTTGTTTATTTTTCCTTTGGTTGCCCGTGCTTTTAGGGTCAGATTCATGAAGTCTGTGCCCAGCCCTATTTGCTGAAGGGTTTCTCCTATGTTTTCTTTAATAAGTTTTATTGTTTCGGGGTGTATATTTAAATCCTTAATCCATTTTGAGTTGATTTTAGTATATGGTGAGAGGTATGGGTCTAGTTTCAATCTCCTGCAAATGGATAACCAGTTATCCCAGCACCCTTTGCTGAAGAGAGAGTCCCGACCCCAGTGAATAGACTTGATGCCTTTGTCGAAGATCAAATGGCAGTAAGTACGTGGGTTGATTTCTGGGTGCTCTATTCTATTCCATTGATCACAGTCTCTGTTTTTATACCAGTACCATGCTGTTTTGGTTATTATAGCTTTGTAGTATAGTTTAAAGTCAGGTAGAGTAATACCTCCAGCTTTATTTTTTTTGCTCAGCGTTGCTTTGGCTATTCATGGTCTTTTGTTATTCCAGATAAATAACTGTATAGTTCTTTCCATTTCTGTGAGAAATGTCATAGGAATTTTGATGGGGATTGCATTAAATTTGTAGATAACTTTGGGTAGTATAGTCATTTAGGAAAAAACTTCCTCTTAACTAGAGAATTATTTACATTTCCAAGTGATTATGACTATTGGTCTTATTTTACCTTTTGTTCATATTTAGTTGTTTAAGTCATTATTATTAATAC